>NC_063215.1:1314222-1509330 GCF_020740725.1 Corvus hawaiiensis
CCCTGGGATCTGGGAATGGCCCCTGGGGATCCTGGGAATGGCCCGGGGATCCTGGGAATGGCCCTGGGGATCTGGGAATGGCCCTGGGATCTGGGAATGGCCCTGGGGATCCTGGGAATGGCCCCTGGGATCTGGGAATGGCCCCTGGGATCCTGGGAATGGCCCTGGGGATCTGGAATGGCCCCTGGGGATCTGGGAATGGCCCCCTGGGGATCCTGGGAATGGCCCTGGGATCTGGGAATGGCCCTGGGATCTGGGAATGGCCCCTGGGGATCCTGGGAATGGCCCTGGGATCCTGGGAATGGCCCCTGGGATCTGGGAATGGCCCTGGGGATCTGGGAATGGCCCTGGGATCCTGGGAATGGCCCCTGGGATCTGGGAATGGCCCTGGGATCCTGGGAATGGCCCTGGGATCTGGGAATGGCCCTGGGATCTGGGAATGGCCCTGGGATCTGGGAATGGCCCCTGGGATCCTGGGAATGGGCCCTGGGATCCTGGGAATGGCCCCTGGATCTGGGAATGGCCCCTGGGGATCCTGGGAATGGCCCTGGGATCTGGGAATGGCCCTGGGATCTGGGAATGGCCCTGGGATCCTGGGAATGGCCCCTGGGATCTGGAATGTCCTTGGGGATCTGGGAATGGCCCTGGGGATCCTGGGAATGGCCTTGGGATCTGGGAATGGCCCTGGGATCCTGGAATGGCCCTGGGATCTGGGAATGGCCCCTGGGATCTGGAATGGCCCCTGGGATCCTGGGAATGGCCCTGGGGATCCTGGGAATGGCCCTGGATCTGGAATGTCCTTGGGGATCCTGGAATGGCCCTGGGATCTGGGAATGGCCCTGGGGATCCTGGGAATGCCCCTGGGGATCTGGGAATGGCCCTGGGATCTGGGAATGGCCCCTGGGATCCTGGGAATGGCCCCTGGGATCTGGGAATGGCCCCTGGGATCTGGGAATGGCCCCTGGGATCTGGGAATGGCCCCTGGGGATCCTGGGAATGGCCCCTGGGATCTGGGAATGGCCCTGGGGATCCTGGGAATGGCCCTGGGATCCTGGAATGGCCCTGGGGATCTGGGAATGGCCCCTGGGATCCTGGGAATGGCCCTGGGGATCCTGGGAATGGCCCTGGGATCTGGAATGGCCCTGGGATCTGGGAATGGCCCCTGGGATCCTGGGAATGGCCCCTGGGATCTGGGAATGGCCCCTGGGATCTGGGAATGGCCCCTGGGATCTGGGAATGGCCCTGGGGATCCTGGAATGGCCCTGGGATCCTGGGAATGGCCCCTGGGATCTGGGAATGGCCCCTGGGATCCTGGGAATGGCCCTGGGGATCTGGGAATGGCCCTGGGGATCTGGGAATGGCCCTGGGGATCCTGGGAATGGCCCTGGGATCTGGGAATGGCCCTGGGGATCTGGGAATGGCCCCTGGGATCTGGAATGGCCCTGGGGATCCTGGGAATGGCCCTGGGATCCTGGGAATGGCCTGGGGATCTGGGAATGGCCCCTGGGATCCTGGGAATGGCCCTGGGGATCCTGGGAATGGCCCTGGGATCTGGGAATGGCCCTGGGATCTGGGAATGGCCCCTGGGATCCTGGGAATGGCCCTGGGGATCTGGGAATGGCCCTGGGGATCCTGGGAATGGCCCCTGGGATCTGGGAATGGCCCTGGGGATCCTGGGAATGGCCCCTGGGATCTGGGAATGTCCTTGGGGATCTGGGAATGGCCCTGGGATCCTGGGAATGGCCCCTGGGGATCCTGGGAATGGCCCTGGGATCTGGGAATGGCCCTGGGATCCTGGGAATGGCCCTGGGATCCTGGGAATGGCCCTGGGATCTGGGAATGGCCCTGGGATCCTGGGAATGTCCTTGGGGATCCTGGGAATGGCCCCTGGGATCTGGGAATGGCCCCTGGGATCCTGGGAATGGCCCCTGGGATCCTGGGAATGGCCCTGGGGATCCTGGGAATGTCCTTGGGGATCTGGGAATGGCCCCTGGGATCTGGGAATGGCCCTGGGGATCCTGGGAATGTCCTTGGGGATCTGGGAATGGCCCCTGGGATCTGGGAATGGCCCCTGGGGATCCTGGGAATGTCCTTGGGGATCCTGGGAATGGCCCCTGGGGATCCTGGGAATGTCCTTGGGGATCTGGGAATGGCCCTGGGATCTGGGAATGGCCCTGGGATCTGGGAATGGCCCCTGGGATCTGGGAATGGCCCCTGGGATCTGGGAATGGCCCTGGGATCCTGGGAATGTCCTTGGGATCCTGGAATGGCCCTGGGATCTGGGAATGGCCCTGGGATCTGGGAATGGCCCTGGGATCCTGGGAATGGCCCTGGGATCTGGGAATGGCCCCTGGGGATCTGGGAATGGCCCTGGGATCCTGGAATGTCCTTGGGGATCTGGGAATGGCCCTGGGATCTGGGAATGGCCCTGGGATCTGGGAATGGCCCCTGGGGATCTGGGAATGGCCCTGGGATCTGGGAATGGCCCTGGGGATCTGGGAATGGCCCTGGGATCCTGGGAATGTCCTTGGGGATCCTGGGAATGGCCCCTGGGGATCTGGGAATGGCCCCTGGGGATCTGGGAATGGCCCCTGGGGATCCTGGGAATGGCCCTGGGATCTGGGAATGGCCCCTGGGATCTGGGAATGGCCCTGGGATCTGGGAATGGCCCCTGGGATCCTGGGAATGGCCCCTGGGGATCTGGGAATGGCCCCTGGGGATCCTGGGAATGGCCCCTGGGATCTGGGAATGGCCCTGGGGATCTGGGAATGGCCCTGGATCCTGGGAATGGCCCTGGGATCCTGGGAATGGCCCTGGGATCTGGGAATGGCCCCTGGGATCCTGGGAATGGCCCCTGGGATCTGGGAATGGCCCTGGGATCTGGGAATGGCCCCTGGGATCCTGGGAATGGCCCCTGGGGATCTGGGAATGGCCCCTGGGGATCCTGGGAATGGCCCCTGGGATCTGGGAATGGCCCTGGGGATCTGGGAATGGCCCTGGGATCCTGGAATGGCCCTGGATCCTGGGAATGGCCCCTGGGATCCTGGGAATGGCCCTGGGATCTGGGAATGGCCCCTGGGATCTGGGAATGGCCCCTGGATCCTGGGAATGGCTCTGGGATCCTGGGAATGGCCCTGGGGATCTGGGAATGGCCCCTGGGGATCTGGGAATGGCCCCTGGGATCCTGGGAATGGCCCCTGGATCCTGGGAATGGCCCTGGGATCTGGGAATGGCCCCTGGGGATCTGGGAATGTCCTTGGGATCCTGGGAATGGCCCTAGGGATCCTGGGAATGGCCCTGGGATCTGGGAATGGCCCCTGGGATCTGGGAATGGCCCTGGGATCCTGGGAATGGCCCTGGGATCTGGGAATGGCCCTGGGATCTGGGAATGGCCCTGGGATCTGGGAATGGCCCTGGGGATCCTGGGAATGGCCCCTGGGATCTGGGAATGGCCCCTGGGGATCCTGGGAATGTCCTTGGGGATCTGGGAATGGCCCTGGGATCTGGGAATGGCCCTGGGGATCTGGGAATGGCCCTGGGATCTGGGAATGGCCCCTGGGGATCCTGGGAATGGCCCTGGGATCTGGAATGGCCCCTGGGGATCTGGGAATGGCCCCTGGGATCTGGGAATGGCCCTGGGATCCTGGGAATGTCCTTGGGGATCCTGGGAATGGCCCTGGGATCCTGGGAATGGCCCTGGGGATCCTGGGAATGGCCCCTGGGATCTGGGAATGGCCCTGGGGATCCTGGGAATGGCCCTGGGATCCTGGGAATGGCCCCTGGGATCTGGGAATGGCCCCTGGGATCCTGGGAATGGCCCTGGGGATCCTGGGAATGGCCCTGGGATCTGGGAATGGCCCCTGGGATCCTGGGAATGGCCCTGGGGATCTGGGAATGGCCCTGGGGATCCTGGGAATGGCCCCTGGGATCTGGGAATGGCCCTGGGGATCCTGGGAATGGCCCCTGGGATCTGGGAATGTCCTTGGGGATCTGGGAATGGCCCTGGGGATCCTGGGAATGGCCACTGGGGATCTGGGAATGGCCCCTGGGGATCTGGGAATGGCCCTGGGGATCCTGGGAATGTCCTTGGGGATCTGGGAATGGCCCCTGGGGATCCTGGGAATGGCCCTGGGATCTGGGAATGTCCTTGGGGATCCTGGGAATGGCCCCTGGGATCCTGGGAATGTCCTTGGGGATCTGGGAATGGCCCCTGGGGATCTGGGAATGGCCCTGGGGATCCTGGGAATGGCCCTGGGATCTGGGAATGGCCCCTGGGATCTGGGAATGGCCCTGGGGATCTGGGAATGTCCTTGGGGATCCTGGGAATGGCCCTGGGATCTGGGAATGGCCCCTGGGGATCTGGGAATGGCCCTGGGATCTGGGAATGGCCCCTGGGATCCTGGGAATGGCCCTGGGATCCTGGGAATGGCCCCTGGGGATCCTGGGAATGGCCCCTGGGATCTGAGAATGGCCCCTGGGGATCTGGGAATGTCCTTGGGGATCCTGGGAATGGCCCTAGGGATCCTGGGAATGGCCCTGGGGATCTGGGAATGGCCCCTGGGATCTGGGAATGGCCCTGGGATCCTGGGAATGGCCCCTGGGGATCTGGGAATGGCCCTGGGGATCTGGGAATGGCCCTGGGGATCCTGGGAATGGCCCCTGGGATCTGGGAATGGCCCCTGGGGATCCTGGGAATGTCCTTGGGGATCTGGGAATGGCCCCTGGGGATCTGGGAATGGCCCTGGGATCTGGGAATGGCCCCTGGGGATCCTGGGAATGGCCCCTGGGATCCTGGGAATGGCCCCTGGGGATCCTGGGAATGGCCCCTGGGATCTGGGAATGGCCCCTGGGGATCTGGGAATGGCCCCTGGGATCTGGGAATGGCCCTGGGGATCCTGGGAATGTCCTTGGGGATCCTGGGAATGGCCCTGGGGATCCTGGGAATGGCCCTGGGATCTGGGAATGGCCCCTGGGATCTGGGAATGGCCCCTGGGATCCTGGGAATGGCCCTGGGATCCTGGGAATGGCCCTGGGGATCTGGGAATGGCCCCTGGGGATCTGGGAATGGCCCTGGGGATCTGGGAATGGCCCCTGGGATCTGGGAATGGCCCCTGGGGATCTGGGAATGTCCTTGGGGATCCTGGGAATGGCCCTAGGGATCCTGGGAATGGCCCTGGGGATCTGGGAATGGCCCCTGGGATCTGGGAATGGCCCTGGGATCCTGGGAATGGCCCCTGGGGATCTGGGAATGGCCCTGGGGATCTGGGAATGGCCCTGGGGATCCTGGGAATGGCCCCTGGGATCTGGGAATGGCCCTGGGGATCCTGGGAATGGCCCTGGGGATCCTGGGAATGGCCCTGGGATCCTGGGAATGGCCCCTGGGATCTGGGAATGGCCCCTGGGATCCTGGGAATGGCCCTGGGGATCCTGGGAATGGCCCTGGGATCTGGGAATGGCCCTGGGATCTGGGAATGGCCCCTGGGATCCTGGGAATGGCCCTGGGGATCTGGGAATGGCCCTGGGGATCCTGGGAATGGCCCCTGGGATCTGGGAATGGCCCTGGGGATCCTGGGAATGGCCCCTGGGATCTGGGAATGTCCTTGGGGATCTGGGAATGGCCCTGGGGATCCTGGGAATGGCCACTGGGGATCTGGGAATGGCCCCTGGGGATCTGGGAATGGCCCTGGGGATCCTGGGAATGTCCTTGGGGATCTGGGAATGGCCCCTGGGGATCTGGGAATGGCCCTGGGATCTGGGAATGTCCTTGGGGATCCTGGGAATGGCCCTGGGGATCCTGGGAATGGCCCTGGGATCTGGGAATGTCCTTGGGGATCCTGGGAATGGCCCCTGGGATCCTGGGAATGTCCTTGGGGATCTGGGAATGGCCCCTGGGGATCTGGGAATGGCCCCTGGGATCCTGGGAATGGCCCTGGGGATCCTGGGAATGGCCCTGGGATCTGGGAATGGCCCCTGGGATCTGGGAATGGCCCTGGGGATCCTGGGAATGGCCCTGGGATCTGGGAATGGCCCCTGGGATCTGGGAATGGCCCTGGGGATCTGGGAATGTCCTTGGGGATCCTGGGAATGGCCCTGGGATCTGGGAATGGCCCCTGGGGATCTGGGAATGGCCCTGGGATCTGGGAATGGCCCCTGGGGATCTGGGAATGGCCCCTGGGATCTGGGAATGAGGGCCTCGAGAGCAGGGAATGTCCGATGGGATGCAGGGAATGGTGTCCCTTGGGATCAGGGAATTGTCCCCCCCGAACCAGGGAATGTCCGATGGGATGCAGGGAATTCCCCCTGGGATCCCGGGAATCCAGGCCCCAAATTCTGGCCCATTCCCGAGGATTCCCGGCTGGGTTGGGAATTCCCTGGATTTGGGGCCTCCGGGCTCTGCGGGGTCCGAAGGAAGCTCCGGAGCCGGGAAGGGCGGGAAGGGATCCGATCCCATTCCGGGGGCACAGACGCATTCCGGGATCCCAGAGCCGCCCCCATTCCCGGATTTTTCCCTGCAATTCCCGACTTTCCCGGCACAAACCAGGATGGGGTGGTTTTTCCCTTGGGGAACCCCATTCCCGTTCCCATTCCCACATTCCCATTCCCCCATTCCCATTCCCATTCCCCCATTCCCATTCCCCCATTCCCTTTCCCCCTTTCCCCCATTCCCTTTCCCCTATTCCCATTCCCACATTCCCAAATTCCCATTCCCATTCCCGTTGCCCAGGTGCGCTCGCTGACGGTGGTGTCCCCATTCCCACATTCCCAAATTCCCATTCCCATCCCCATTCCCACATTCCCAAATTCCCATTCCCCCATTCCCGTTGCCCAGGTGCGCTCGCTGACGGTGGTGTCCCCATTCCCATTCCCCCATTCCCATTCCCCCATTCCCATTCCCCCATTCCCATTCCCACATTCCCATTCCCATTCCCCAGGTGTGCTCGCTGACGGTGGTGTCCCCATCCCCATTCCCAAATTCCCATTCCCATTCCCCCATTCCCATTCCCACATTCCCATTCCCGTTCCCCAGGTGCGCTCACTGACGGTGGTGTCCCCATTCCGACATTCCCATTCCCCCATTCTCTTTCCCCCTTCCCCCATTCCCTTTCCCCCATTCCCATCCCCATTCCCACATTCCCAAATTCCCATTCCCCCATTCCCGTTGCCCAGGTGCGCTCACTGACGGTGGTGTCCCCATTCCCACATTCCCATCACCATTCCCATTCCCCCATTCCCCCATTCCCATTCCCTCATTCCCATTCCTCCATTCCCATCCCCATTCCCATTCCCCCATTCCCATTCCCAAATTCCCATTCCCATTCCCCAGGTGCGCTCGCTGACGGTGGTGTCCCCATTCCCATTCCCACATTCCCATTCCTATTCCCACATTCCCATTCCCAAATTCCCATTCCCGTTCCTATTCCCCCATTCCCATTCCCACATTCCCATTCCCCAGGTGCACTCGCTGACGGTGGTGTCCCCATCCCCATTCCCCCATTCCCATTCCCATTCCCCCATTCCCATTCCCCCATTCCCATTCCCACATTCCCATTCCCATTCCCCAGGTGTGCTCGCTGACGGTGGTGTCCCCATCCCCATTCCCAAATTCCCATTCCCATTCCCCCATTCCCATTCCCACATTCCCATTCCCGTTCCCCAGGTGCGCTCACTGACGGTGGTGTCCCCATTCCGACATTCCCATTCCCAAATTCCCATTCCCCCATTCCCATTCCCACATTCCCATTCCTATTCCCCCATTCCCATTCCCACGTTCCCACTCCCCAGGTGCGCTCGCTGACGGTGGTGTCCCCATCCCCATTCCCACATTCCCATTCCTATTCCCACATTCCCATTCCCAAATTCCCATTCCCCAGGTGTGCTCGCTGACAGTGATGTCCCCATTCCCACGTTCCCAAATTCCCATTCCCCCATTCCCATTCCCCCATTCCCATTCCCACATTCCCACTCCCCAGGTGCACTCGCTGACGGTGGTGTCCCCATCCCCATTCCCACATTCCCATTCCCATTCCCACATTCCCATTCCCACATTCCCATTCCCCCATTCCCGTTGCCCAGGTGCGCTCACTGACGGTGGTGTCCCCATTCCCATTCCCACATTCCCAAATTCCCATTCCCGTTGTCCAGGTGCGCTCGCTGACGGTGGAGCGGAAGGCGTCGGAGCAGCTGCGGCGCCTGGAGCGGACGCGCGTGGAGCGCTTCCCGGACCTGGCGGCCGAGCGGGAATGCCGGGATCGGGAGGAGCGGGGCCGGCGCCGGGCGCAGCTGCAGGAGCTGCGCAGGGCCGAGAGGGACGAGCTCCGGAGGAAGAAGGAGCTGGAGGAGCTGCGGTGGGAACGGCCGGAATGGAGCAGGGAGCCGGGGAGGGAGCCGGGGATCCATGGAGGGATGGAACCATGGATGGATGGATGGATGGATGAATCCATGGATATGGATGGGAGGGATGGATGGATGGATGGAGGGATGGATGGAGGGATGGAGGGATGGATGGAGGGATGGATGGATGAATCCATGGATACGGATGGGAGGGATGGGTGGATGGAGAGATGGAGGGATGGATAGAGGGATGGATGGATGGATGGATAAATCTATGGATATGGATGGGAGGGATGGATGGATGGAGGGATGGATGGAACCATGGATGGATGGATGGATGGAGGGATGGATGGAGGGATGGAGGGATGGAGGGATGGATGGAACCATGGATGGATGGATGGATGGATGGATGGAGGGAGGGATGGAGGGAGGGAGGGAGGGATGGATGGAGGGAGGGATGGAGGGAGGGATGGATGGATGGATGGAGCGATCCATGGATGGAGGGATGGGTCCATGGATGGATGGAGGGAATGAATCCATGGATCCATGGATGGAGGGGGAAGGGATCCGTGGAGGGATGGAGGGAATGGATGGATCCATGGATCCATGCATAGAGGGATCCATGGATGGAGGAATGGATGGAGGGGGGGATCCATGGGTGGATGGATGCATGGATAGAGAGATGGAGGGATCCATGGATGGAGAAAGGGATCCCTGGATGGAGAGAGGGATCCATGGATGGATGGAGGGAATGAATCCATGGAGCGATGGATGGATGGAAGGAGGGATGGATCCATGGATGGAGGCATGGATGGATCCGTGGATCCATGGATGGATGGAGGGGATGGAGGGATGGATCCATGGAGGGAATGGAGACAGGGATCCATGGATGGATGGAGGGAATGAATCCGTGGATGGAGGGATGGAGGGATCCACGGATCCATGGAGGGAGGGATGGATCCATGGGTGGAGGGATGGATCCATGGATGGAGGGATGAATCCATGGATCCATGGATGGACAGTGGCTCCAGGGTTTCTCCGGCTCCAGGGTTTTTCCCGGGATGATCCCGGCGGCTCCTCCTGGGCATCAGGCAGGGAGAGGGGATTGGGAATGCTGGGGGGGAGGGGAGGCTGGAATTGCCTCTGGAATTCCCTCGGAATTTCCCCACTTCCCTCTGGAATTCCCCCTGGAATTGTCCCTGGAATTGCCCCAATTCCCTCTGGAATTGCCCCTGGATTTACCGCTGGAATTGCCTCTGGAATTGCTTCCAGAACTGCCCCTGGAATTGCTCCAATTCCCTCTGGAATGTACCCCTGGAATTTATCCCGAGGGATTCGCGCTTCCCGGGATTCCCTCGGGAGCTCCCCGAGCTCCGCCTCTCCCTACGCGCCCCAAAAACCGGGATTTGAAGGAAAGCCGGGATTTGCCCCGGGATCCGGGCTCGGAAAACAGGGATTGGGGCGGCCGGGCTCCCAAATCCAGGATTCGGGATTTTCCAGCTGCGGGATCCCGGGAAAAACCCTTGGGAAAAGCCAACTCGGGGTCCATGAGCGAGGGAGCGGCGGCCGAATTCCAGAGGGGAAAATCCCTTCGGATTTCTGGGATTGGAGCCCCGGCTTTCAATGGGGATTCCGTGGGAAACGTGGGATAACCGGGAATTCTCCCCGCAGGAGCTACTCGTCGCTGATGAAGGCGGAGAACATGTCCTCCAACCAGGTGAGCAATCCCGGAATTCCGGGGAAAGGGACGGAATCGGCGCCTGCCCAGGGCCCTTCCCAAGGGGGGATCCCGGGAGGAGCCGGGGATGGGAACGGGAATGGGAATGGGAATGGGAATGGGATTGGGAACAGGATTGGGAACGGGATTGGGATGGGAAATGGGATGGGAAATGGGATGGGGAATGGGATGGGGAATGGGAATGGGATTGGGAATGGAACGGGATTGGGAATGGGATGGGATTGGGATTGGGATTGGGAATGGGATGGGATTGGGAACGGGATTGGGAATGGGATGGGAATGGGGATGGGATTGGGAATGGGATTGGGAATGGAATGGGAACGGGAATGGGAATGGGATTGGGAATGGGATTGGGATTGGGAATGGGATTGGGAATGGGATTGGGAATGGGATTGGGAATAGGAATGGAATTGGCATTGGGATTGTGAGTGGGATTGGGAATGGGAACGAGATTGGGATGGGAATGGGAATTCCCAGTGCTCCCATCCCGAGGGAGAGGAGCCGCTGGAGCTGGGAATGGGAACTGGGAATGGAAACAGGGAATTCAAACTGGGAATGGGATTGGGATGGGTATTTCCGGGTCTTCCATCCCGAGGGAGGAGCTGCCAGAGCTGGGAATGGGAACGGGATTGGGAATGGGAATTCCCGGTGCTCCCATCCTGAGGGAGGAGCTGGGAATGGGAATGGAAACAGGGACTGGGAATAGGATTGGGATTGGGAATTCCTGGAGCTCCCATCCCGAAGAAGGAGCCGCTGGGGCTGGGAATGGGGATGGGATTGGGAATGGGAATGGGAATTCCCGGTGCTCCCATCCCAAGGGAGGAGCTGGGAATGGGAATGGGAACTGGAATGGGATTGGGATTGGAAATGGGATTGGAATGGAAACAGGGAATTCGAACTGGGAATGGGATTGGGATCAGGATTGGGATCGGGAATTCCCGGTGCTCCCATCCTAAGGGAACAGCGGCCAGAGCTGGGAATGGGATTGGGAATGGGAATGGGATCGG
The DNA here is from genome assembly GCF_020740725.1 of Corvus hawaiiensis. Lineage (NCBI taxonomy): Eukaryota > Metazoa > Chordata > Aves > Passeriformes > Corvidae > Corvus > Corvus hawaiiensis. Next base: position 1,325,299 of record NC_063215.1, read on the forward strand.
GAATGGGAATTCCCGGAGCTCCCATCCCAAAGGAACAGCGGCCGGAGCTGGGAATGGGAACTGGGAATGGGAATGGGATCGGGAATGGGAATTCCCGGAGCTCCCATCCCGAGGGGGGGGGGAGGAGCCGCCGTGGGCCGGGAAGTGTCCAAGGAACACTTGGAGCCGCCCGGGATCCCGGGAAGTGCCGGGATGGGATCGGGATCATCCCGGGGCTCCCTCCCCCCGCTCCAGCCCGGCATTCCCGCCGCGCTGGGCTCCGATTTCCCGGGAATCGCCGCAATTCCCGGGACTCGCCCGGAGCCGCGGGAATTCCCGGCCATCCCCGTTCCCGCATTCCCGGTTTTTTCCCGGTTTTTTCCCGCAGGACGGGAACGACTCCGACGATTTCATGTGAAGCTCCCGGCCCGGGAACGCTCCCGGCGCTGCCGCGGCCGAAAGAATTCCCGGGAAAACGAACTCCGCCTCTGGAAAACGTCGGGAATGCGCGGCCGGATCCGGCCCCGGGGGCGCTCCCGGCCCCGCTTTCCCAAGGACGATGCGAGGGATTTCCCGGGAATGGGGGAGCTGGAAAAGCGGAGCGAACAAAGCCTGGGCTCCGGGAACCCTCTGGAATTCTTCCCGCCGGGAATTGTCGGGAAAGCTCCGCCCTGGGGATGGGGGATGGGATTCTTCGGGAAAAGCTCCGGCTCGGGATGGGGGGGGGTTGGGATTCCCTTTGGAATTGCGCTGAGTTCCCACCGTTCCCTGGGAAACGGGGCGGGAGAATCCCGGGAATTCCTCGGGATGGTCCCTGCAGCTTTTCCGGGATCCCGGCAGGAAAAACCCCGGGAGGGGTTTGGGGGAAAAGCGGGAAAAGGGAAGAGCTCCCTCGGGAGCCGGAAATGCGGGAATATCCCAGGGATCGCAGCTCGGAATTCCCTGGGCTCTGCATCCCGGGGGGAGCGGGAATGGGACCCGGGAATGGGACCCGGGAGCGCTCCCGGATCGGTGGGAAAAGGAGACGGCTCTGGAATGTGGGAAAGGGGGAATTTGGGAATGTGGGAAAGGGGGAATGTGGGAATGTGGGAGAGCTGAGGCCGTTCCCGCCTGATCCCGGTGGGAATGTGGGAATGGGGGAAGGAGCCGCTCCCGCTCCAGGAGCGTTCCCGGAGCCTTTTCCTGGAATCCCGGGGCTCCGGATGCGGCCGCGGGATGGGATTGCTGAGATTCCCGGGATTGCTGAGATTCCCGGGATTGTCCCGTGCGATGGGGATCCCAAACCCTCTGGATCCGTGTCCGTAGGGATGGGAGTCCTCGGGATCCCCCTGGATCCTTTTCCATGGGAATGGGGATCCCAGACATCCCCCCCGGCTCCTTTCCCGGGGCTGGTATTCCCGGGATCCTTTCCCAGGGCTGGGATTCCCTGGATCCTTTCCCCCGGCTCCTTTCCCGGGGCTGGGATTCCCTGGATCCTTTCCCCCGGCTCCTTTCCCAGGGCTGGGATTCCCCGGATCCTTTCCCAGGGCTGGGATTCCTGGGATCCTTTCCCAGGCTGGGATTCCCCTGGATCCTTTCCCTAGATCCTTTCCCAGGCTGGGATTCCCGGGATCCTTTCCCAGGCTGGGATTCCCGGGATCCTTTCCCAGGGCTGGGATTCCCTGGATCCTTTCCCAGGCTGGGATTCCCGGGATCCTTTCCCAGGGCTGGGATTCCCGGGATCCTTTCCCAGGTCCCCGTTTTCCTTCCAGAACGATCCGCAGGGACGTTCCCCCGTCAGCATTCCCTGCCCGTCCCATTCCCGCTTTCCCGAGGGATCCCGGTCGGTGCTCCCGGTGCTCCCGTGGAATTCCCGCCCTGGCACCGGGGCTGGGCCCATTCCCGAGGTTTTCCTGGGGCTTCGGGAACGCTCGGGATGAGGGATCCGGGGATCCGCAGGGGCTGGATCGGCGCCTTTGGAGGGTCCTGGGCTCCACCCCAAAAGCCGGGAAGAGTTTGGGGTCTCCCACCCCAAAAACCGGGAATGGTTGGGGTGTCCGTGTCCCCCATTCCCAAAATCGGGAGGGTTTAGGGTTCCCCACCCGGGCCCGGGGGGGATTTTCGGTCTCGGATCCCCCCAAATTCCCCCAAATCCCCCCCAGATCCCATCGGGATCATCCTAAATCGCACCGGGATGATCCCAAACATTCCTGAGGTGCAGCCCCTCCCAAATCCTCCCCAAATCCCACCGGGATGATCCCAAATCCCATCGGGATGATCCCAAACCTTCCCGGAATGATCCCAGCCCAGCCCCATCCCCGCAATGAGTTCCCGGTCTCAGATCCCCCCAAAATCCCCCAAATCCTCCCCAAATCGCACCGGGATGATCCCAAACCTTCCCGAGGCTCAGCCCCCCCCCCCCAAATCCTCCCTCAAATCCCATCGGGATGATCCCAAATCCCATCGGGATGATCCCAAACCTTCCCGAGGCTCAGCCCCCCCCAAATCCTCCCCCAAATCCCATCGGGATGATTCCAAATCCCATCGGGATGATCCCAAACCTTCCCGAGGCTCAGCCCCCCCCAAATCCTCCCCCAAATCCCATCGGGATGATTCCAAATCCCATCGGGATGATCCCAAACCTTCCCGAGGCTCAGCCCCCCCCAAATCCCACCGGGATGATCCCAAACCTTCCCGGGGTGATCCCAGCTCGGCCCCATCCCTGCAATGAATTCCCGGGACTCGGCCCCCCCCCCGCCCCCAAAATCCCCCCCAAAATTCCCGGAAATCCCCCCCAAAATTCCCGAAAATCCCCCCCCCCCTTTCCCTGCCCCCGCCCCCGCGCTGCTTTTCCAGCTGCTTTTCCAGGGCCGGGGCCGATTTTTGGGATCAAAACAGGAAACGGAGCTGCCAACACCAACACAGGGCGCGGGCACGGAATTCCCGGGATGAGGCTCCGCGGGCCGGGAAAGGGGCACGGGACCCCCCCAGATCCGGGGTTTGGGATCCCAACTCGGCTCCTTCCCGTCAGAATTCCCAGATTTTGGAAGCTGAGGCCTGGGATGGGGGAAGGGGGGGGGGATGGGCTCCCCCCCCAAATCCGGGATTTGGCGTCGGAGTTCCCGGATCTGGGAATCAGCGGCGCGGAGCATTCCCAAGTCCGCACTGCCCTGGCCTTTCCCAGTATTCCCAGTACTCCCAGTACTCCCGGAATTCCCAGTCCGGGAGGCGCCAGGGACCTTTATTGAGGTACCGAGGGGGGGGGGACAAAGGCCCGGCCCAGCTGAGCCCGGCCCAGCTGAGCCCAGCCCGGACCCCCCGGCCCGCGGGGACCCCCCCCCCGGTTCCCAATTCCCAAATCGATTCCCAGCGGATTCCCGGGAGCGGGGACCGGCCCCGCGCCCCGAACTGGGAGAACTGGGAGGGACTGGGAGCTCTCGGTCCCCTCCCCTGCGCTCGGGGACGCTCTGGGGACAGCGGGGCCCGGTCCTGTCCCCGCCCGGGGGTGGCACCGGGGGGTCCCTGTCCCTGTCCGGGGGTGGCACTGGGAGGATCCCAGTTCCTGTCCCAGTTCCTGTCCCAGTTCCTGTTCCCGCCCGGGGGTGGCACTGGGGGTCCCTGTCCCCGTCCCTGCCCCAGTTCCTGTCCCGGGGGTGGCACTGGGAGGATCCCAGTTCCTGTCCCGGTTCCTGTCCCGGGGGTGGCACCGGGACCCCCCTGTCCCCATCCCGGGGGTGGCACTGGGAGGATCCCAGTTCCTGTCCCCGTCCCTCTCCCAGAGGTGGCACTGGAACCCCCCCCCGTCCCCGTCCCGGGGTGGCACTGGGGGTCCCTGTCCCTCTCCCAGATGTGACACTGGGGGTTCCTGTCCCTGTCCGGGGGTGGCACTGGGGGTCCCTGCCCGGGGGTGGCACCGGGACCCCCCTGTCCCTCTCCCAGAGGTGGCACTGGGGGTCCCTGTCCCTGTCCCCGTCCCGGGGGTGGCACCGGGACCCCCCTGTCCCTGTCCCTGTCCCTGTCCCGGTGCCGGTCCCGGTTCCCGTCACGCTCCGGGGGCCCCGGGCGGTCCCGGCAGTCCCGGGGCTCCCCTGGGCCCGGGGTCCCCCTTGCTCCCCTCGGGCCCCGCCGGCCCCGCGGCTCCGGGGCTCCCGGGCATTCCCGGTTTTCCCCTCGGCCCGGGCGCTCCCGCCTTTCCCGGCTCTCCCGCGGGCCCGGGGACACCGGGATCGCCCTTGGGCCCCGCGGGGCCCCGCGAGCCGGGGATTCCCAAGCTTCCCTTGGAGCCCTTGGAGCCGGGAAAGCCCCGGGAGCCCGCGGGGCCCCGCTCCCCCTGCGGCCCGGGCGGGCCCGGAGATCCCGGCGGTCCCGGCGGTCCCGGCGATCCCAAAATTCCGGCGTCGCCCTTCTGGCCTGGAATTCCCGGGGCGCCCCCGGATCCCGCATCGCCCCTGAGGCCGCGGGGCCCCGGGAGGCCCGGAACGCCTGGAATGACAGAGGGGATGGAGGGAATGCGGGAATTCCGCCCGGGGGACGCTGCTCCAGTGGGATCGGGAAGAGCTGGGCTGGGACACGGAGCTGGGGACGTTCCCAAATCCCGCCGCTTCCCGCTGCTCATCCCGAGCGCTCCGCTCCCTGCTGTCCCTGGGATCCGCGTCCGTGCGATGATCCCGGTGCCATCCCGGTGCCATCCCGGTGCCATCCCGGACCTCGCAGCGGAGCTTTGCATCCTCCTCCACCTTCCTTGGGATCAGGATCCCCGAAACCCCCCAAACTCCCCCAAATCCAGAGAAGGGCCAGCTCTCTCTGGGACGCCCCCACGTCCACGGGACGATCCCGGCACCATCCAGGGATCATTCGGCCCCTCCTCCCACCCGCCTCGGGATCAGGATCCCACCCCAATCCCGGGAATGCCCCCCATTCCCGCGGACCTCGGAGCGCGGTGACGTTCCGGAGCGCCTCCCCGTGCCGCGCGTCCACCGCCTTCATCTCCTCCACCGCCGCCGACAGGTTGCGGACGTCGAATTCCAGGCGGGCGCCCAGGATCCCGGAGCGCTCCCGCAGCGCTCCCGTGGCCTCCTGGAGCTTCCCGAGGGATCGGTTGAGCTGCTGCAGCTCCTCGGCGTGGGCGCGGAAGCCCAGGGAGCAGGAGAGGCGCACGGCGTCCAGGAAGCGCAGCATGCCGCGGACGTGCCCGCCCGTGGCGCCCACGTTGGCCACGATGGTGCCGATCTCCAGCTCGTGCGATTCCATGCGGGATTCCAGCGCCCGGAACCGCTCCTCCGTGCGGTCGCGGCCGTGGCCGTGGTGGTAGCGCAGGTCCTGGGCGTTGTCCTGCTGCTCGTCCAGCTGCGAGGAGACGTTGTCCAGCCCCAGCTGCAGCCCCAGCAGCTGCAGGGCCAGCTCGTGCATCCCTTGGGAATTCCGCGCCGCTTCCCGCGCCGCCGCGCCCAGCCCGGCCTGCAGGCTCCGCAGCAGCTCCGCGCTCCGGGACGAGGCCGAGCGGAGCGAGCCCAAGGCCCGGGAGAAGTTCTGCCACTCGGTCACCGCCCGCTGCAGCGTCAGCGTCTCCTCGTCCGCCTTCCCCTGGAGCGCCCGGAGCCGCTGGGAATTCTGCGCCAGGCTGGAATTCAGCCGCTCCACGGCCGCTGCCCGCCTCCGAGCGCTGCCGGGCCAGGCCCTGCAGGGAATTCTCCAGGCGGGAAGCGACCGCCTGCCACCCCCCCCGCCCGCTCCCGCAGCCGCTCCAGGCTCCGGTTGACGTTCCCGATGGACGCGGAGCAGTTTTCCAGCCCGCCGGAGATGGAGGAGCCGGCGGAGGAGAGGCGGGCGTGGCTCTGGGAAGTTCGATCCAGGAGGATCTCCTGGGCCAGGAGCATCTTCTGGATCTCCTCCAGCTCCCGCTGCAGCTCCGAGAGCTCCCGGCCCAGCGCCGCCGTGTCCCGGCACGCGGAGCCGTTCCCGGTTTTCTCGCCTGAGCCGAGGAGAGGATCCGCCCGTTATCCCAGCCCATCCCGCTTCCCGGGCCTGGAGGAATCCGCGGAGCCGCTCCGAGGTCGGTGCCCGACTCCGGGCCGGGCTGGGCGGGAATCGGAGTCACCGCGACTTGGGAAGGGGCCCCTGGATGCAGCCGGAGCCCTGGCGGCCCTTCCCACCCGGATCCCTCTGGAATTCCCGGGTTCCATCACCCTGGAGCCGGCACTGGGAAAATCCCAATCCCAGCTTCCTCCTGATCCCGCAGGAGGTCCCTTCCCACCGGGATCCCTCTGGAATTCCTGGATTCCATCACCCTGGAGCGGGCACTGGGAAAATCCCAATCCCAGCTTCCTCCTGATCCCGCAGGAGGTCCCTTCCCACCGGGATCCCTCTGGAATTCCTGGATTCCATCACCCTGGAGCGGGCACTGGGAAAATCCCAATCCCAGCTTCCTCCTGATCCCGCAGGAGGTCCCTTCCCACCCGGATCCCTCTGGAATTCCCGGATTCCATCACCCTGGAGATGGGCACCGGGACAACCCCGACCCCACCAGCTCCCACCCTCCCTTCCCACCCGAATCCCGCCGGAATTCCGGGATTCCATCAGCCCGCAGTGGGCACTGGGAAAATCCCAATCCCAGCTTCCTCCTGATCCCACAATTCCCACCCGGATCCCTCCGGAATTCCCGGATTCCATCACCCTGGAGATGGGCACCGGGAGAGCTTCTCCAAAGCCCCATCCCACCAACCGCACCCTTGGGATGGGACATCCCTGCCCGGACTCCCGGGAAAAAACAAAAGCAGGGATTTGGCTGGAGGAGGGGAGGAGCTGGAAAAGGGAGGAATCCCTGGAAAAGGCGCCGGGATCGCAGCGCTCACCCAATCCCTGGAGATGCTCCTGGAGGGAGAGGATTTTCCGCTCGTAGAAGCTCTGGGATGAGCCGATCTCCTCGGAGATGGAATCGACCTTCCGGAACACTGCGCGGGAATCCGGGAAGTCAGGGAGCCGGGAATGGCGGCTCCATCCGCGCTCCGCTGCCACCTGCGACTGCTGGGACTGGGAGGGGCATTCCCAGGAGATTCCAGGCGTGGGATTTGCCAGAACTCCTCCGGGATTCCCTCCCTCGGGAATTGCCATCCCTCGGGAATTGCCATCCCTGGGATCCTCCTGGGAATCACCTGGGATCCAACCTCCTCCGGGATTTCCATCCCTTGGGAATTTCCATCCCTTGGGAATTGCCATCCCTGGGAATCACCTGGGATCCGACCTCCTCCGGGATTCCCTCCCTCGGGAATTGCCATCCCTGAGATCCTCCTGGGAATCAGCTGGGAATCACCTGGGATCCGACCTCCTCTGGGATTCCATCCCTTGGGAATCACTGGGATCCAACCTCCAGGCGATTCCCGAGGTTCCCGTGGATCAACCCCCCACCACCAGGATAATTCCCGAGCTATCCCAGGAGCCGCTGGAGCCGCCCCACCCCGATCCCGATCCCGATCCCGATCCCGATCCCGATCCCGATCCCGCGTTCCCGGCCTATCCCGGCTCACCCAGCGCTCCCAGCACGGCCACGGCCACCAGGAGCATCCCGGAGAGGCCGAAGAGGATCCTGACGGATGCGCGGAGCGAGAGATTCCGGCGGCACCGGCGGCAGCCGCTCCGGGATCGCCCTGGGAAAGGGATCCCGGGAAAAGGGATCGGGATCTCGGGATGGGGCGGCTCCCGACAGCCCCGTTCCCGCCCGGAATCCCGGCATTCCCGGTCCTCACCTCCCGCTGCGGAGCCGAAGGGCGGCATCTCCTCCTCCTCGGCTGCCTCGGCCGCTGCGAGGGAAAGGAGCGGGATCAGAGCGGCCGGATCCCATTCCCGGGATCCCGGAGATCCCCAGATCCCATTCCAAGTATCCCTGAGCTCCTGGATCCCATTTCCAGGATCCCAGAGGTCCCAGATCCCATTCCCGGGATCCTGGAGATCCCAGATCCCATTCCCAGGATCCTGGAGATCCCAGATCCCATTCCCGGGATCCCAGAGGTCCCAGATCCCATTCCCGGGATCCTGGAGATCCCAGATCCCATTCCCGGGATCCCAGAGGTCCCAGATCCCATTCCCAGGGTCCCAGGAATCCCAGATCCCATTCCAGAGGTTCTCGGGATCCCTGAGATCCCAGATCCCATTCCTGGGATCCCTGAGTTCCCAGATCCCATTCCCAGGGTCCCAGAGTTCCCAGATCCCATTCCCGGGATCCCTGGGGACCCCCCAGCCCAGCATTCCCAAGGAAATCCAGGAGTCCCCCCCGGAGGACAAATCCCACGGGAACACATCGGGGTCCCCACGGGAATCCGGGCACCCCGAGGGTGAGAATTTGGGAATTCCGCTTGGATTTGGGACAAGAGTGGGAGACGGAGGCGGGAAGGGCTCCCGAGCAGATTCCTGGATTCCCAACCCTCAAAATTGTGGGAGTGAAGGGAAAATTCCCGGTGCCCCTCTCCGAAGGAAGGGCTGGAAAATTCGGGATGCTCCGGGAAGAGTTCCCAGCTCCCGGGGCCTTCCAGGATTCCCAGCCATAAAAAATCCCATGGAAGCCAAGGGAAAATTCCCGGTGCTCGGAGAGGAAATTTGGGATTCCGGCAGGGATTTGGGTCCCCCTTCCTGCGCTTCCCAAATTTCCCTGCGGGTGGGACGTGTCCGGAATTCCCAGTGCCGGCATTCCCAGAATCCCAGAGCTCGGCATTCCCACCGTGACCCCCTGGATCCTTCCCAAATTTCGGAGGGAGGGGGAGGGCAGTACGAATCCCTCCCTCCTCATCCCGAGGCTTCCCGGGATTTTGGGATTACCCCGGGTGGGTTTTCGGGATTATGCCCGGTGCGATTTTGGGATCTCCCCCCTCATGGATTTTTGGGATATCCCTGGGTAGGTTTTTGGGATTCCTCTGGATGGGTTTTTGGGATTCCCCCCGGTGGAATTTTGGGATTCCCCCAAGGGGGTTTTTAGGATTCTCCAGGTGGGTTTTTGGGATCATCCTCTGGAGCGGATTTTTGGGATTCCCCGGGTGAGTTTTTGGGATCCTCCCGGGTGGGTTTTTAGGACTCCTCCAGGTGGAATTTTGGGATCTCCTGGGTGGGTTTTGGGATACCCCCGGGCGGATTTTTGGGATTCCTCCAGGTGGGTTTTTAGGAGTCTCCGGGTGGGTTTTTGGGATCATCCTCTGGAGCGGATTTTTGGGATTCCCCGGGTTGGACTTTTGGGATTATCCCGGGTGGGATTTTGGGATTCCCCCTCCCCATTCCCGCTTTTCCCTCTCCCGAGCCCCCCAATCCCGCGGGATCCTCGGGCTCACCTCGCATCGCCCCCAGCGCGGGCCTCAGCGCCCCAATTCCCGCATCCGCCCTGGAATTCCTCTTCCCGGAGAAGTTCAGGGAGCGGCTCCCCCGCGCCGGCCCCGCGCTCCTGAAACTTCCCGGGGAGCGCTCGGAATTCCCGGCGGGATCGGAGCGGCCGCCGCGCCCATGCGGGATGAGCGTGGAAAAGCGGGAATGGCGCGGTCCGGGCTGGCCCGCGGCCCCAAAAAGCGGGATCGGGATCGGGGCTGGGAAAGGAGGGACCGAGGCCGAGCCCGCCCCCAGGGAGGAACAAATGGGCGGAACCCGGGAATTTGGGAAAAAGGGCTGGGATGGGGGGCCGGGAGCCCGGGAAGGGGGATCTGGGAGGCTGGGATAGGGAATGGGGCTGGGATCGGGATGGGGGCGTCGGGACGTGGATTTGGGGTGGGGAGAGGGGACGGGTTTGGGATCTGATCCCTGGATTTGGGCTGGGAATATGGGACGGGTTTGGGATCTGATCCCTGGATTTGGGCTGGGAATAGGGGACAGGTTTGGGATCTGATCCCTGGATTTGGGGTGGGAATATGGGACGGGTTTGGGATCTGATCCCTGGATTTGGGGTGGGAATAGGGGATGGGTTTGGGATCTGATCCCTGGATTTGGGACAGGGAATAGGGGACGGGTTTGGGATCTGATCCCTGGATTTGGGGTGTGGAATAGGGGATGGGTTTGGGATCTGATCCCTGGATTTGGGGTGGGAATAGGGGATGGGTTTGGGATCTGATCCCTGGATTTGGGGTGGGAATAGGGGATGGGTTTGGGATCTGATCCCTGGATTTGGGGTGGGGAGAGGGGACGGGTTTGGGATCTGATCCCTGGATTTGGGGTGGGATGGGAAAGTGAATTTGGGGATCCTGGGAACGGCCCCTGGATTTGGGGATCCCGTGTGGGGAACGGGGTCTGGGATGTGGGCCCTGGATCTGGGATCCTGGGAATGGCGCCCGGATCAGGGTCTGGGATCGGGATCCGGGTCCCGGCTGGCTCCGTTCATTCCCAGCTCCCGGCTGATCCCAGGTCGGTGCCGTGGGATGGGATTCCCACGGGATCGGGGACATCCAGAGGCGCCTCAGCCCCCCCTCCCCCCTCAGGGAATTAAAAAACCCCGGGAATTCCCACTGAGCCCCCCTCGGGCTGCGTCCGCAGCTCATCCCATGGCATTCCCAGATTTTGGGGGATCCCGGGATGTTCACCCCCCCCCCACCCCCATCCCTGAGAATTCCCTGGAGCTGATCCCGAGGTGTCCGAGGCTGATCCTGGCTCGTGGATCAGAGGTTGGGATTCCCAGGATTGGGCACCCCCAGGGCTCCCGGGGCCTGCCTGGATTGGATCCCTCAGGGATCCTTTCCCGCCTCCGTCATTCCGGAATTCCGGGGTTTTAAGGGCAGAGGGGCTTGGCGAGATGGAGCCGGGGAAAAACGGGAAAGGGCGATCGGGAACCTTGGGAAGGAGCCTCGGGAAAGCTCCCGGAAGGCACCAGCGGGGACTCGGCCCCCATCAGAAATTCCTTGGATGCGGGGGCAGGAACGGCCTTGGAGCGTTGATATCCCAAAGAATTCCCGCTTATCTCCCCGTTCCCAGCGGCTCCAAGGACTTAACCCCATCCTGGGCTGCAGCTTAAACCCGGTTTAATGAAGGCAACGAGGGGTGGGAAAAGAGGGAAAACATTCCAGGACTTCCATGGGGAAGCGGGAGCCCCTCGAGCGGATCGGGAATGGCGGCTCCATCCCGGATTTCCCGGGAAAAGCCGAGCCCAGCCCGAACCAGTCGGAGCAGGGAGATGTCCTTGCCTGGGCCTGGCCAGCGGAGCAGGAGGCTGAGCCGGGCTTAGTGCGGCCTAAACGCTCTGCCGGGCCTAAACGTCCCTCAGTCCTGACTTAAAGCTTCAACGGTTCTAAAAGGTCCCAAATCTGCCTAAAAACTGCCCCAAGTCCCACCTAAAACCTCTCTCAGTCCCGCCTAAAACCTCTCTCAGTCCAGCCTAAAAGCCCCTCAGTCCGGCCTAAAAGCTTTACCAGTTCTAAAAGTTCCCCAGTCCACCCTAAAAGCTCCCCCAGGCCTAAAAGTTCCCCAGTCCTGCCCGGAAGTCCCTCAGTCCTGACTTAAACTTTCACCAGTTCTAAAAAGTCCCAAATCCTGCCTAAAATCCCCCCCAGTCCTGCTTAAAAGTTCCCCAGCCCAGCCTAAACGCTCTCCCAGGCCTAAAACTCTGCTCAGTGCGGCCCAAAAGCCCCCCAGCCCCCCCTAAGAGCCTCAGTCCAGCCTAAAACCTTCACCAGGCCTAAAAGCTCTCCCAGTCCCAGTTAAAAGCTATCCCATCCCTGAAACCTCTCCCAGTCCCGCCTAAAACCTCTCCTATCCCTAAAACCTCTCCTATCCCTAAAACCTCTCCCATCCCTAAAACCTCTCCTATCCCTAAAACCTCTCCCATCCCTAAAACCTCTCCCATCCCTGAAACCTCTCCCAGTCCCGCCTAAAACCTCTCCCATCCCTAAAACCTCTCCCATCCCTAAAACCTCTCCCATCCCTAAAACCTCTCCCAGTCCCATCCCTAAAACCTCTCCCAGTCCCACCTAAAGCGTCTCCCAGTCCCGCCTAAAACCTCTCCCATCCCTAAAACCTCTCCCATCCCTAAAACATCTCCCAGTCCTGCCTAAAACCTCTCCCATCCCTAAAACCTCTCCCATCCCTAAAACATCTCCCAGTCCTGCCTAAAACCTCTCCCATCCCTAAAACCTCTTCCAGTCCCGTCTAAACCCCCCCCAGTCCAGCCTAACCACCGTCCCCCCAGCCCCGAGCCGGGATCCTGGCAGAGCGCGGCCTCCACGTGCTCCCGGTAGCCCGGCAGGAGCCGCGTCCTGCGCAGCCAGGAGAGCTCGTTCCAGGCGTTGTTCCCGGCCTCGTTCCCGGCGTTGTTCCCGGCGTTCCTGGTCTCATTCCCGGTGTCGGCTTCCTCCTCTGCGGGGCCTTTCCAGCGCGATTCCAGGGGCAGGCCGGGAACGCAGAGCAGAGGGCCCAGCCCGTCTCTCCTGACGTGGTAGGATCGGATTCCCGCCAGGATCAGCGGGAGCATCCCGGCCCAGCCCTTCCCGGCCGCCTGCGCCACCCTCCACAGGCGCTCGGCGGCCTCGTGCGGGCACGAGCGCTCCAGGCGGCTCCAGAAACCCCGGAGCGGGGCCCGGCTCATGGAATTCCACATCCAGGCGGGCGCCGGCGCCAGCAGCACCGAGGCGACCGTGCCGAAATTCCCGAAAACTTCCCGGAGGAGCGTCTGGGCGACGTCCGGCTCCGCGCGCCGCCGCAGCGGGAAGGCGTCCACCCAGCCCGAGAGCGCGTCCTGCACCACCAGGAGCGCGCAGAAGCCCTCGGCGCTCCGGGGAAGGGGCTTGGAGAGGCTGATCCAGAGGCAGGACCAGGGGCCCTCCGCCCGCTGCGGGCCGGGATCGGGATCGGCGTCGGGATGGCGGCACGTGGGGCAGCTCCGCACCCAGCGGGCCACGTCGCGGCCGTCGCCTTCCCAGGACGCCACCGCCCGCACCCTGGCCAGGGTCCCGTCCACGCCCTCGTGCCGGCGGTGGCACCGCGCGACGATTTCCTGCCGCTCGTACTTGGACGGTTCCCAGATTTTCCGGCCGCTCCCGGCCACCGCCCTGGCCCTGGCACTCGCCCGCGTGATCCAAGCCCGCTCCGCGCTGCCGGCCCTTCCCGGCTCCCCCACCCTGAGCATCCCCGGGAAGGCGCGGAGCCAGCGCAGGACGCGGGGCCAGGCGTTCCCGGCGGGATTCCAGCCCGGCTCCCTCTCCCGCCTTTCCAGCCGCGCCGCCAGGGCCGGGCAGCTGGAGTAGAGGAAGAGCGGGCCCGAGCTGCGGTGCTGCTCCAGGAGCTCCCGCAGCGCCTCCAGCTCCATCGCCGCCGCCCCCCACGCGCCCCGGCAGCCCCCCAGCAGCCACCGCTCCTCCAGGCTGACGGCGGCGAAGCCGACGGACGATCCCCGCGATTCCACGGCCAGGAACCACACGTCGGCTTCAGGAACGTCGGAAAGCAGATACTGGAGCTCGGGAGCCGGCACGATGGCGATCCTTTGGGATTCCCGCTTGTCCGGCCCTCTGGATGTCAGGAGCAGCGTCCATTGCTCCGGGAGCCCGGAGCCGCCAGAGCCCAGCGCCTCGCCCCGGACGAGGTAATTCCACATGGAATCCGAGATCACGATGGGAGCCGGCCCCGTGAAGTCCTCGAAGTCTTGCACGGCCTGGACGGCCGCCACGCATCCCATCTCCACATCGGAGAAATTCCACCTGCTCAGGATGCGGGAGCAGTGTCCCACCGGGAGCAGAATCCCCGCCTTTTCCTGCAGCAGCGCCGCTCCCGCCGTCTCCTCGTGCGGCGAGAGCCGGATGAGGAAGGGCCGGGATTTATCCGGGAAGCGCAGGACGGGCGCGGCCTCCAGGGCCTCCATCAGCTGCCGCAGCTGCTGCCTCCAGCCCCATTCCCATTCCCCGTCTCCCTGCTCCGCCAGGCGCTGCAGCGGCAGCGCCAGCTCCCAGTAGTCGGGAATGAAACAGCGCCAGCTCCCGAACTTCCCGAGGATGGAGCGGAGCGTGCCGGCGCTGCAGGAGCGGAGGGCGTCGCAGTCCGCGCGGATCTTCTCCACCTTTTCCTCGGGAACGCGCTGCCCCGCGGCTCCGATGGTTACTCCCAGGAAATTCACCTCGCGCCGCACCAGCTGCGCCTTGTGCGGGTTGGCTTTGAAGCCGGCGCTCCGGATGAGCTCCAGCACTCTCCGGGTGCGGTACGCCGCCTGCCGCCAGCTCTTCCCGGTCACCAGGATGTCGTCGTTGTAATGGAAAACGCCGGGAGCGGCGCCGGGCTCCAGCTGGGCCAGCACGGCGCACACGCGCCGGTGCAGGATGGAGTTGGTGCCGTGGAACGTTGGCGGCAGCCGCGTGAACAGGAACTGCCGGCCCTGGAAGGTGAAGGCGAACCTGGGCCAGGAGCTGCGGGCCAAGGGAATGGCGAGGCAGGCGTTGGATAAATCCAGCACGGAGAAGAAGCGGCTCCGCGGGTTGACGGACGCCAGGAGCCAGGCCCTGTCCGGCCGCTCCGGGGGCTCCACGGGAGTGGCCTCGTTGAGGGCTCGGCAGTCCAGGGTCAGGCGCCAGCCCGTCCCGTTGCGCTTTGGGATGAGGATCAAGGGGTTGTTGGAGGCGGAGCTGCCCTCCACCACGATTCCCTGCTCCAGGTATTCCCGCAGCAATTCCGCCATCCGCTCTTCCACGTCGGGTGGCTTCGGGCGCTGCTCTTGGAAGCCCACGGGGGCCCCGTCCAGCCACTCCTCCTCGGCCAGCCGGCCGCAGTCCAGGCGGGGAGCGCGCCCACACCTCCGGGAATTCCTGTGCCAGGCCCGAGGAATCCTGGAGCCAGTAGATCCGCGAGAGGAAAACTTCTCCCTCCTCCTCCTCCTCCTCCTCCTCCTCCTCCTCCTCCTCCTCCTCCTCCTCCTGGCTGCTCTCCGCATTCCTGCAGAGCTGCAGCATCCCGATGACGATCCCGTCATTCCCGGGCGCGCTCCCACGCACGGACACGGGAACGCCGAGCTCGAGGTCCCGGCCGGCTCCGGATCCCTGCTCCCAACGGACGCTCCACATTCCCGGCTCCGAGGGATACATCTCGGTGGGCGTGCTCAGGATCTTCTCCGCCAGCTGGGCCGCCAGCGCTGCCGTGGATTTCCCGTCCGAGCTTTCCGTGTCCTGTCCCAGCTGGCACAGCCTTTCCCGGAGACGCCGCCTCAGCTCCGCTCCCAACGGACGCTCCGGCTCCCGTCCGTCCCCCGTCCCCTCCAGGGCCGGTGGCAGCGCCCGCGTCCCCCTCCGCGCCCGATCCCGGGCTCTGGGAAGAGCCGCTGGACTCTCCCTCCTCCTCCTGGCGCGGGGGCTGAGGCTGATCCGTCCCTTCCCTGGGCACATTCCCGTTCTGGGCCGTGCGTGGGACACGCGGCTCATCCCGAACGTCCTTCCCGAGGTGTCGGATCCCGCTGGGGCTGTTCCCCACTTTCAGTTGTTCCTGCTGGACTCCTGCTGCTCTCTCCCGTCCGCCTGGGCACACCCGGGCGCATCTCCCGCCTCTCCCGGCATCCCGGTGTCCCTCCAGCTCTCCCCGGCTCCTCGGGAAGGCCGGATCCCGTCCTGGCTCTGCAGCCCGGCCCAGGGCAGCCCCCAGCCCTTCCCGGGCCTCCGGTGGCGGCAGAACGTGGAAAACTCCTCCGGATCCGGCTGCCAGGGCCCGGCGGCTCCCGGCGAGTCCTCGGGAGCGCGGGGCTCGTGGAACATCCCGGGATCCGCGGCTTCGGGGGGATCCCCGTTCCGCCCCTTCCTCCTGAACGGCAAACACAACATGGGCCCCGGCAAGCGGGGAGCCAAGGGGCCACCTCGGCTCGCCCGGGTGTCCCAGGGGTGTCCCAGGGGTGTCCCAGGGGTGTCCCAGGAATTCCGGCAGTCCCAGGAGCGGCGGCCCAAGGGTTCCGTGCCCAGGAAGAGGAAGCGGCCGGGGAGGAAGGTCCGGGCTCTTTCCGGGGGAAGGGGCACCGAGGTCACCGCCCCGGGGTCACGGATTCCCGGGAGGTGTCCCCGATCCCAGGGAATGTCCCCGGATCCGCAGGGCTGTCCTGGAGCTGCGGGAGCAGAGGCGGGAGTGAACCCCGAGATCCAGCCCCCCCCGCCCTGTCCCAGCGCTGGATCCCAAATTTCCACCCCCCCCCCCCCCCCCCCCACCGCGCTGAGACCCCCCCAAAGTGGGGCAGCGACCCCCCGGGGCCCCGCCGGGATCCCGGAGGGAAAAGGATCCCCCGGGAAAACGCTGGGAAAACCTGGCGCGACATGTCCCGACACGGCCCCCGCGGAGCGCGGTGCGGGAGCGCCCGGCCCGCACCCGATCCCGGGATCCCGCCCGCATTCCCGGGGTCCCGCACCCGATCCCGGGATCCCGCGCTCATTCCCGGAGTCCCGCACCCGATCCCGGGGTCCCGCCAGCATTCCCGGGGTCCCGCAGGCATTCCCGGGGTCCCGCACCCGATCCCGGGGTCCCGCCAGCATTCTCGGGGTCCCGCAGGCATTCCCGGGGTCCCGCACCCGATGCCGGGGTCCCGCCAGCATTCCCGGGGTCCCGCGCTCATTCCCGGTATCCCGCGCTCATTCCCGGGGTCCCGCCCGCATTCCCGGGGTCCTGCACCCGATCCCGGGATCCCGCGCTCATTCCCGGGGTCCCGCCAGCATTCCCGGGATCCCGCGCTCATTCCAGGGGTCCCGCGCTCATTCCCGGGGTCCCGCAGACATTCCCGGGATCCCGCACCCGATCCCGGGCTCCCGGCCGCATTCCCGGGGTCCCGCAGGCATTCCCGGGATCCCGCGCTCATTCCCGGGGTCCCGCAGACATTCCCGGGGTCCCGCACCCGATCCCGGGGTTCCGCCCGCATTCCCGGGGTCCCGCACCCGATCCCGGGGTCCCGCAGGCATTCCCAGGGTCCCGCCAGCATTCCCGGGGTCCCGCAGCCCCCCCGCGTGTCCCGTACCCGCTCCGGGGTCCGCAGCCGGGCCGGGGGTCCCCGATCCCGATCCCGCTGCCGATCCCGATCCCGCTGCTCCGTTCCCTCTCCCCGCGGGGGCCGAGGGGGCGGGAACCGGACGTGTCCCGCCCCCTGCCCGGCTCCAACCCGTTCTGCCGGTTCCCATTGTTTTCCCGGGATTGGGGTCAGGACCTGGAATCAGCCATGGCCCGGGGGGGGGGAATCGGGCTGGGAGCAGGGGGGGGAGGGGCCGTGCCTCCATTTCCCCGCTGGAATGCGGCAGCTCCAGGAAGGATCGGGAATTCGGGGGGCCCCGGGGGGGGCTCAGGGGATGGTTGGGGGTGGGGCGGGGCTGAACCCCCCGAGTTTGGGGAGGGAGAAACTCCCCCGTTTCGGGAATTTTGGGGATTTTTGGGGTGTGGGATGCGCCCGTGGCGGCACCAGGAATGAGGCCCGGGATGGGACAGTTTGGATTCCTTCCCGAAGAAATCCCTGGAGCGGCGGGGGAGGGGACGTTGGAAAATCCTTGGAAGCCCCGCAGAGCGGCGCTGGATCCCGGTATCCAGGAGGAATTCCTGGATCCGTGCCAGGCGCTCTTATCAGGGATTAGCGGGCCCTGGCCGCGATAAGGGCGAGCTCGGCCCCGCCCAAATCCCTGGATTTCCCTCTCCCGGGAATGTCTGGGTTCGGGAGATAAGGGAGGCGCATCCCGACCCCGCGGATTCCAAGGAGAAAGCGGCTCCTTGGAAGAGCCGGGAGAATTTCGGGAGCGGGGATGTTCCCCAAACGATCCTTGCTCGCATCCAAGGAATTGTTTCGAGTGTAAATGTAGCCAGGAAATTAATTAGTTAATTAATTAATATTTAATTAATAGATTTATGTCTCTATTTGTTTCTCTATTTCTTTTTTTAAAATTATTTTTATAATTATTTATTTCTTCTTGAAAGGTTTCTTTTTATTTTTTCTAAACATTTATTTTTATAATTATTTACTTATTCCTGGAATATCAATTTCCATATTTTTAAAAGAATATTCATTTTTTGAAATATTTGTTTATTTTTTCAATATTTATTTTTCCTAATTATTTATTTGATATCGAAACATTTATTTCTGTATTTTAAATATCTATATTTAAATTTAAATATCTATATATATTATTTATTTGTCCTAGAAATATTTATTTCTCTCTATATTTTTTAATTTTTATTTTTTATAATTATTTACATATCCTTCAAATATTTATTCGTTTATTTCTTTATTCATTTATTTCTTTATTCATTTATTTCTTTACTTTTATATTTATTTACTTTTATATTTATTTATTTTTATATTTATTTATTTTTATATTTATTTAAAAAATATTTTTATACATTTTTCGTTTCCCTGCTGGGCGGGAATATTCCCTGGAAAATCCTTCCCGTGCTCCCGGCGCGTGCAGAGCTCGATTCCCGGTTTTCGGCGACAGGAGCGGGAGGGGGAGGGGAATTTTGGGGGGGTCCCGGATGGGAGCGGGGTGGGGGATGGGTGAGGGGGGGACTCGGTGCCTCAGTTTCCCCGCTGGAATGCGGCAGCTCCAGGAGGGATCGGGAATTCGGGGGGTCCCGGGGGGGGTGGTCCGGGGGTGTTGGGGGGCGGGGCGGGGTTGAGCCCCCCCCAGGCTGCAGAATTTGGGGAGCCCCGGGCCGGGGGGGGGGTGAACAGCACCTCCCCCTCCCCCCCCCCCGGGCCGTTCCCGCTGTGGGGAATTTCTGGGAATGTTGCTGGGAACGTGGGAGCGCGGGCACGGCGGGCACGGGCCGGGCCACGAGACCGGGCGGGGGCAGCGCGGGGGGGCCCGGGGCCGTTCCAGAAAGCTCCGGGAGCGGGGCGGGACCGGGAGCGGGGAGGGACGGGAGCGGGACCGGGAGCTGCGGGAGAGGGACCGGGAGAGGGAGCGGGAGCTGCGGGAGCGGAGCGGGAGCGGGACGGGAGCTGCGGGAGAGGGAGCGGAGGGACGGGAGCAGAGGGAGCGGAGCGGGAGCGGGACGGGAGCGGAGGGACGGGAGCTGCGGGAGTGGGAGCGGGAGAGGGACGGGAGCGGGAGCGGGGCGGGACGGGAACAGGAGCGAGAGCTCCGGGAGCAGAGTGGGACGGGAGCGGGAGCGGGACAGGAGCTCCGGGAGCTGCGGGAGCGGAGCGGGACGGGAGCAGCGGGAGAGGGACGGGAGCGGGACGGGAGCTCCGGGAGCGGGACGGGAGCTCCGGGAGCGGGGCGGAACGGGTGAGGGAGCGGGAGCGGAGCGGGAGAGGGAGCGGGAGTGGAGAGGGAGCGGGAGTGGAGCGGGGCGGAACGGGAGCTGCGGGAGTGGGACGGGAGCGGGACGGGAGCTCCGGGAGCGGGACGGGAGCTCCGGGAGTGGAAGCGGGACGGGAGCGGGACGGGAGCTCCGGGAGCGGGGCGGAGCGGGTGAGGGAGCGGGGTGGGAAGGGAGCGGGAGTGGAAGCGGGACGGGAGCGGGACAGGAGCTGCGGGAGCGGGGCGGGTGAGGGAGCGGGGTGGGAAGGGAGCGGGAGTGGAGTGGGACGGGAGCGGGAGTGAAGCACAGCTTTAAAAGAAACCTAAAGATTTGAGTTCTGGGCGAGCTGTGTTGAGATGAGTTGGGATAGGAAGGATTCGGGCCCAGCGAGAGTTAATTAAAATAGTTCCGAGAGCTGGACCTGAAAGGGGTTTCAAGGTGTCAGTAATTGATTAGTGAATAATTGCTGATCTGTCATTCGCGTGATTGCTGAGCTGTGCTCCGAGCGAGGAGCAGAACCATGGATCAGCTGTGTAGGGAACGAGGACAATTCCCAGTTTTCCCCCTCGGTGGGAACCCGGCCAAAAGTCACGCAAGAGGGAATTTGGAGGCCACTGAAGTAATTAGGATTGTTAAAGCTCAGAAAGGCAAAAAGATCGAAGTGAGGAAGATGAGTTACTTCATCTTTTTTTTTTGGACCACCGACCCAATTCGAGACCACCGACCCAATTCAGAGCACGCATTAATGACATTTGAGCTCATTTGCATACGAAGCGGAGAACGGGAGGTGTTGATGTTATGAATATGCATTTGTATTTTGGATATTCATAATTTTGGTAAATAAAAAGCTTTGTGTTTGCTTGCATCGGGGCCCTGCGTCTCCGGGAGCTCTCCCACGCAGAGCCCGGCGCCAATAAAACATAAATTCTAACTCCAAACTGCTGGAGAGCTTTCGGCCGGCTCAGCTGGATATCGATAGTAGATCGATATTCGTATTGGGGTAAATCAGGAGGGGAGCGAGAGCGGGGCGGGAGCTCCGGGAGCGGGGCGGGAGAGGGAGAGAGAGCGGGAGCGGAGCGGGGCGGGAGCGGGACCAGAGTTGCGGGAGCGGGGAGGGAACGGAGCGGGAGCTCCGGGAGCGGGGAAGGAGCAGGACGGGAGCTGCGGGAGCGGGAAAGGAGCGGGAGCTGCGGGAGCGGAGTTCCGGGAGCGGAGCGGGAGCGGGGCGGGAGAGGAGCGGGAGAGGAGCTCCAGGAGCGGAGCGGGAGCGGGGCGGCAGCTTCGGGAGCGGAGCGGGTCGGGAGCGGGAGCGGAGTTCCGGGAACGGGGCTGCAGGGAGCGGAGCGGGAGCGGGGAGGGAGCGGAGCTCCGGGAGCGGGAGAGGGGCAGGAGCGGGAGCGGGAGCGGGGAGGGAGCTCCGGGAGCGGGGGCGGGAGCGGAGCGGGGAGGGAGCGGAGCTCCGGGAGCGGGAGAGGGGCAGGAGCGGGAGCGGGGAGGGAGCTCCGGGAGCGGGGGCGGGAGCGGAGCGGGGAGGGAGCGGAGCTCCGGGAGCGGGAGAGGGGCAGGAACGGGAGCGGGAGCAGGGCAGGAGCTCCGGGAGCGGGGCGGGAGCTCCGGGAGCGGGGCGGGGAAGGAGCGGGAGAGGGGCTCCGGGAGCGGGGCGGGAGCGGGGCAGGAGTGGGGCGGGAGCTGCGGGAGCTGCGGGAGCGAGAGGGGAGCTCCGGGAGCGGGGAAGGAGCGGGGCGGGGCGGGAGACGGAGGGGCGGGAGCGGGAGAGGAGCTGCGGGAGCTCCGGGAGCGGGGCGGGAGCTGCGAGAGCTCCAGGAGCTCCGGGAGCGGAGTGGGGCGGGGCGGGAGCGGGGCGGGAGCTCCCGGGGCGGGGCGGGAGCTCCGGGAGCTCCGGGAGCGGGGCGGGAGCGGGGCGGGAGCGGGGCGGGAGCTCCCGGGGCGGGGCGGGAGCGGGGCGGGAGCTCCCGGGGCGGGGCGGGAGCTCCGAGAGCTCCGGGAGCGGGGCGGGAGCGGGGCGGGAGTTCCGGGAGCGGGGCGGGAGCGGGGCGGGAGCTCCCGGGGCGGGGCGGGCCCGGGCCGAGCGGATAAAGAGCGAGCGGGGCGGGGGCGGCGGCAGCGCCGAGCGGGCCCGGAGCGGAGCGGAGCGGTGCGGCATTCCCGGGATCCCCGGCCCTGCCTCGGGAATCCTTCCCTTCCCGTGGGAATCCTTCCCTTCCCGTGGGAATCCTTCCCTTCCCGTGGGAATCCTTCCCTCCCCTAAATCCCTTCGCTAAATTCCTCCCCAAATTCCCAGATTTCCCTTCCCTAAATCCCTTCCCTTAGGAATCCCTTCTCTTCCCCAAATCCCTTCCCAGATTCCCAGATTCCCAGATTTCCTCCCCTAAACCCCTCCCTCTCCCTTCCCTAAATCGGGCACGGCCTTTCCCTAAATCCCAGGTTCCCTAAATCCCAGGTTCCCTAAATCCCAGGTTCCCGAATTACCAGGTTCCCTTCCCTAAATCCCTCCTGCCCCCCCCGCCCCCCCCCCCCCCCGGGCGGTTTTTGGGGGGTCCCGATGCGGGGGCGGGGGGAGGGGATGGAGCGGGGCGGATGCTCCGCGGGAGTTTCCCACAATTCCCTGCGCCGGGCAGGATGGAGCGGGGCCGGGCTGAGGGATTTGGGATAAGAGGGGGGTTATTTGGGATTCGGGGGGGTTGTTTGGGATTCCGGGGGTTATTTGGGATAAGGGGGGGATTGTTTGGGATTCCGGGGGTTGTTTGGGATTCGGGGGGGTTATTTGGGATTCCGGGGATTGTTTGGGATTCGGGGGGGTTATTTAGGATTCCGGGGGTTGTTCGGGATTCGGGGGGTTGTTTGGGATTCTGGGGGGGGGTTATTTGGGATTCGGGGGGGTTATTTGGGATTCCGGGGGTTGTTTGGGATTCCGGGGGTTATTTGGGATTCCGGGGGTTGTTTGGGATTCGGGGGGGTTATTTGGGATTCGGGGGGGTTATTTGGGATTCCGGGGGTTGTTTGGGATTCCGGGGGTTGTTTGGGATTCGGGGGGGTTATTTGGGATTCCGGGGGGGTTATTTGGGATTCGGGGGGGTTGTTTGGGGCGGCAGCAGCCGCAGTGTCACCTGCGGGGGGGGAGGGGAGGATTTTGGGCACCGCGCCCCCTCCCCCCCCTTCCCCCCCCCCGGGCCGAGCCCGCATTGCACAAGATTTTTGGGAAGGGGGGTTGGGAATTGCGCAATCCCGGAGCGGGCGGCGGCTCCCACGGGGGGGCGTCGGGGGGGTGGGGGGGGACACTGGGGGTGCTCCTTTTTTGGGATTGGGATTGGGGGGATCCCGGCCCCCCCCATTCCAGGTCCGTTCCCCAAACCCCCCCGGGGAATTCAGGGGACCCCTCAAACCCCCCCAGGGACCCCCCAAACTCCCCAGGGAACCCCCAAATCCCCCCTGTGTCACCCCAAATCCCCCGGGACACCCCAAACCCCCCAGGGACCCCCCAGACTCCTCCCGGGGACCCCCCAAAACCCCCTCAGGGACCCTCCAAACCCCCCCGAGGGAATTCAGGGGACACCCCAAACCCCTCCAGGGACATCCCAAATCCCCCCAGGGTCACCCCAAATTCCCCCCTCAGGGACCCCCCCAAATCCCCCCTCAGGGACATCCCAACCCCTCCAGGGACCCCCCAAATCCCCCCGTGTCTCCCCAACCCCCCTCAGGGACCCCCCAAATCCCCCCAGGGACCCCCCAAATCCCCCCGTGTCTCCCCAAACCCCCTCCAGGGACATCCCAAATCCCCCCTCAGGGACCCCCCAAATCCCCCCGTGTCTCCCCAACCCCCCTCAGGGACAACCCAGCCCCCTCCAGGGACATCCCAAATCCCCCCCGGGACACCCCAAATCCCCCCAGGGAGCCCCCAAACCCCCCCAGGGACACCCCAACCCCCCCCGGGACCCCTCAACCCCCCCAGGGAGCCCCCAAACCCCCCCGTGTCACCCCAAACCCCCCCGGGACCCCCCAAATCCCCCCCTCCAGGGACACCCCAAACCCCCCGGGACCCCTCAACCCCCCCCGTGTCACCCCAAACTCGTCCCGGGGACCCCCCCAAAACCCCCTCAGGGACCCTCCAAACCCCCCCGAGGGAATTCAGGGGACCCCCCCCAAAACCCCCTCAGGGACCCCCCAGCCCCCCCCAGCGACCCCCCCCCCCCCCGTCCCGGTGCTGGCTCGGGCAGCGCCAATTCCCGAAATCCCGAAGGGGGGGGGGGGGGGGGGGGGGGATGAGTCAGAGTCCCGTGGTTTGGGGGAGGTGGGGGGGGTTGGGGGAGGGGCAGGGGGGGTTTGGGGGGGGTGGGGGAGGGGCAGGGGGGGTTGGGGGGGTTTTGGGGGGGTTTGGGGGAGGGGCAGCCCGGCGCTGACCCCCCCTCCCCTCCCCCCCCGCAGGGACCATGGCGCTGCTGGCGCTGCTCGCCCTGCTGGCCTGGGGGGGGGGCGCGGGGGCTCGTGCCCCCCGGCGAGCTCAAAGGTGGGGGAGGGGGGCTCATTTTGGGGGAGGGGGGTGTCATTTTGGGGGAGTCACGGGGTCTCGTTTTGGGGGGTTTGTAAGGGGGGGCTCATTTTGGGGGGGGTTTGGGGATGGGGGGGTCAAGGGGTTTCATTTTGGGGGGGTTTGGGGATAGCGGTCTCGTTTTGGGGGGGTTTGGGATGGGAGGGGTCTCGTTTTGGGGGGGTTTGGGGATGGGGGTCTCATTTTGGGGGGGTTTGGGATGGGAGGGGTCTCGTTTTGGGGGGGTTTGGGATGGGAGGGGTCTCGTTTTGGGGGGGTTTGGGGATGGGAGGCTCATTTTGGGGGGGTTTGGGGATGGGGGGGGTCACGGGGTCTCCTTTTGGGGGGGGTTGGGGATGGGGGGGTCAAGGGGTTTCATTTTGGGGGGGGTCTCATTTTGGGGGGGTTTGGGGATGGAGGGTCACGGAGTCTCATTTTGGGGGGGTTTGGGGATGGGGGGGTCACGGGGGCTCATTTTGAGGGGTTTTGGGATGGGGGTCTCATTTTGGGGGGGTTTGGGGATGGGGGGCACCGGGGCTCATTTTGGGAGGGGGGTCTCATTTTGGGGGGGTTTGGGGATGGGGGGCACCGGGGCTCATTTTGGGAGGGGGGTCTCATTTTGGGGGGCTCACGGGGTCTCCTCCTGGGGGGGTTTGGGATGGGGGGGCTCCTTTTGGGGGGGGCTCATTTGGGGGGCGTCAAGGGGTCCCTGGGGGGGTTTGGGGTGGGCGGGCACAGGGTCTCGTTTTGGGGGGGGGGGGGGGGGGGCTCATGGAATCATCCGTGGGATGGGATCCGTGGGATGGGATACATGGGATGGGATCTGTGGGATGGGACGGGATCCATGGCATGGGATCCATGGGATGGGATGGGATCCATGGGATGGGATCCATGGGATGGGACGGGATCCATGGGATGGGATCCATGGGATGGGATGAGATGGGATGGGACGGGATCCATGGGATGGGATCCATGGGATGGGATGAGATGGGATGGGACGGGATCCATGGGATGGGATGGGATCCATGGGATGGGATCTATGGGATGAGATGGGATCCATGGGATGGGATCCGTGGGATGGGATGGGATCCATGGAATAGGATGGGATCCATGGGATGGGACGGGATCCATGGGATGGGATGGGATCCATGGGATGGGATCCGTGGGATGGGATGGGATCCATGGGATGGGATGGGATCCATGGGATGGGACGGGATCCATGGGATGGGATCTATGGGATGAGATGGGATCCATGGGATGGGATCCGTGGGATGGGATGGGATCCATGGAATGGGATGGGATCCATGGGATGGGATGGGATCCATGGGATGGGATCTATGGGATGAGATGGGATCCATGGGATGGGATCCGTGGGATGGGATGGGATCCATGGAATGGGATGGGATCCATGGGATGGGATCCATGGGATGGGATGGGATCCGTGGGATGGGATCCATGGGATGGGATCCATGGGATGGGATGGGATCCATGGGATGAGATGGGATCCATGGGATGGGATCCATGGGATAGGATGGGATCCGTGGGATGGGATCCATGGGATGGGATCCATGGGATGGGATGGGATCCGTGGGACGGGATCCATGGGATGGGATCCATGGGACAGGGAGGACACAGAGTTATCCCGGGGCTCCATTCCTGGGGGGTGGGAGGCCTAATCCTGCTCGAGGATCCCCCATCCCGGGAGGGCTTTTGGGATCCCTTTTCCGGGGTTCTGGGAGCAGGAACGGGGCCGGGCTGGGGGGGAAGCCCGGGGCTCTGCTCCCACAAATATCTGGGAGCTGATGGAAGGGGCCTCCTCTTCCCCCTTTTCCCTCCCTTTTCCCCCCTTTTCCCTCCCTTTTTCTCCCCTTTTCCCCCCTTTTTCCCCTCCCCTTTTCCCCCTTTTTCCCTCCTTCCCCCCCCCCTTTCTCCCCCTTCCCCCCCCCATTTCCCCCCTCTTTTCCCCCTTTCCCCTTTCCCTTTCCTTTCTCCCCTTCCTTTCTCCCCTTCCTTTCTCCCCTTCCTTTCTCCCCTTCCTTTCTCCCCTTCTTTTCCCATTCTTTTCATCCCCTTTCCCAATTCTTTTCCCAATTCTTTTCCCAATTCTTTTCCCAATTCTTTTCCCAATTCTTTCCCCCTTCTTTCCCCAATTCTTTTCCCATTCTTTTCATCCCCTTTTCCCATTCTTTTCATCCGCTTTTCCCAATCCTTTTCCCAATGCTTTCCCCCCCCTTCTTTCCCCCCTTCTTTCCCCCCTTCTTTTCCCAATTCTTTCCCCCTTCTTTTCCCATTCTTTTCATCCCCTTTTCCCAATCCTTTTCCCAATTCCTTCCCCCCCTTCTCCCCCTCCCTTTTCCCATTCTTTTCCCCCCTTTTCCCCGTTCTCTCCCGGATTTCCCCGCAGAGCTCTCGGCGGCGGGCAGCAAGTGGATCGACGCCGAGGTGGAGAACGCGATCCACGGGGTGAGGAGGATGAAATCCCTGATGGATGAGAGCAGCAAGGAGCACCAGGCGCTGCTGCACTCCCTGCACGACACCAAGCGCCGCAAGGAGGTCCTGGAGAGCGGGAATGGGATGGGGGGAGGGAATGGGGGGTGGGAATGGGGGATGGGGGGTGGGAATGGGGGGTGGGAATGGGGGCTGGGAATGGGGGGTGGGGGGCTGGGAATGGGGGCTGGGAATGGGGGATGCCAGGCTGGGAATGGGAGATGGCGTGTCAGGAATGGGGGATGGCGTCCCGGGAATGGGGGATGCCAGGCTGGGAATGGGGGATGGCGTGTCGGGAATGGGGGATGGCATCCCGGGAATGGTGTCTCGGGAGTGGGGGTGGCATCCTGAGAATGGGGGATGGCGTCCCAGGAATGGTGTCCCGGGGGTCTGGGAATGCTGTGCCAGGATGGGGGTATCCTGGGAACAGGGAATGCTGTGCCAGGGGTCGGTGTGCCTCGGGAACAGTGGATGCCATCCCGGGAGCAGGGAATGCTGTGTCAGGATCGGGGTGTCCTGGGAGTCTGGGAATGCTGTGTCAGGGATTGGCGTGTCCTGGGAACAGGGAATGCTGTGCCAGGGGTCGGTGTGTCCTGGGAGTCAGGAAATGCCATCCCGGGAATGCTGTGTCAGGATCGGGGTGTCCCGGGAATGGGGGATGCTGTGCCAGGGGTCGGTGTGTCCTGGAATCGGGGGAATGCTTTCCCGGGGATTGCTACATCCCGGGAATCTGGGAATGCTCTGCCGGGGGGGTCGGTGTGTCCTGGGAGTCTGGGAATGCCGTGCTGGGGGTTGGTGTGTCCCAGGAATCTGGGAATGCTTTCCCGGGGATTGTTGCATCCCGGGAATCTGGGAGTGCTGTGCTGGGGGTTGGTGTGTCCCAGGAATCTGGGAATGCTGTGCTGGAAATTGCTGCGTCCCAGGAATCTGGGAGTGCTGTGCTGGGAATTGCTGTGTCCCGGGAGCCTGGGAATGCCGTGCTTGGGATCGCTGCGTCCCGGGAATCTGGGAATGCTGTGCTTGGGATTGCTGTGTCCCAGGAATCTGGGAATGCTGTGCTGGGAATTGCTGCGTCCCAGGAATCTGGGAGTGCTGTGCTGGGAATTGCTGTGTCCCGGGAGCCTGGGAATGCCGTGCTTGGGATCGCTGCGTCCCGGGAATCTGGGAATGCTGTGCTTGGGATTGCTGTGTCCCAGGAATCTGGGAATGCTGTGCTGGGAATTGCTGCGTCCCAGGAATCTGGGAATGCTGTGCTGGGGGTTGGTGTGTCCCGGGAGTCTGGGAATGCCGTGCTTGGGATCGCTGCGTCCCAAGAATCTGGGAATGCCGTGGCGGGAAGCAGCGGCTCCCGGGAGCCTGGGAATGCTGTGCTGGGAATTGCTGCGTCCCAGGAATCTGAGAATGCTGTACCGGGGGGTTGGTGTGTCCTGGCAGCCTGGGAATGCTTTCCCGGGGATCGTTGCATCCCGGGAGTCTGGGAATGCTGCGCCGGGGGGGTTGGTGTGTCCCGGGAACCTGGGAATGCCGCGGCGGGGAGCAGCGGCTGCCGGCGGGGCTGAGGGCCGGAATTCCCTGCAGGAAGCGGTGCAGCTGGCGCGGCAGAAGGAGCAGGAGCTGGCGGCGCGGGGCGAGCGCTGCAACGGGACGGCGCTGGCGCTGTGGGAGCGCTGCAAGCCCTGCCTGAGGCAGCGCTGCCTCCGCTTCTACTCCCGCACCTGCCGCAGCGGGGCCGGGCTCGTGGGGCGCCAGGTGAGGCACCCGGGACACCGGGATACCGGGAAAAGGGGGGTGGGGATGGGGCCAGGCCCGTTAGCCACAGGGTCAGGGGCTGAGGGACACCGGGATACCGGGAAAAGGGGGTGGGGGATGGGCTCAGGCCCGTTAGCCACAGGGTCAGGAGGTGAGGGACACCGGGACACCGGGAAAAGGGGGATTGGGATGGGCCCAGGCCCGTTAGCCACAGGGTCAGGAGGTGAGGGACACCGGGACACCGGGAAAAGGGGGATTGGGATGGTTCCATTCCCAGTCCCGTTAGCCACAGGGTCAGGGGCTGATGGACACCAGGATACTGGGAAAAGGGGGGTGGGATGGGCCCAGGCCCGTTAGCCACAGGGTCAGGAGGTGAGTGGCACCGGGATACTGGGAAAAGGGCGGGATTGGGATGGTCCCTGTGCTGTTAGCCAGAGGGTCAGGGGCTGAGGGATGTCGGGATATCGGGATACCAGGAAAAGGCAGGATTGGGATGGTCCCAGTCCCACTAGCCAGAGGGTCAGGGGCTGAGGGATGTCGGGACACTGGGAAAAGGGAGGATTTGGGATGATCCCGTTCCCATCAGCCAACGGGTCAGGAGCTGAGGGGAACTGGGATACGGGGAGAAGGGGGAATTCAGTGTGATCCCACCCCCATTCCCTGAGGGCAGGCAGGTGGGGGGTCCCACAGCACTCAGGGATACCAGGATTGGCCGGATTTTCCCTGATCCCATTCCCATTAACTGGAGAACTGCCAGGGTGGGGATCCCACAGCACACACGGGGATCCCGGGAATGGCCGGGCCTTGATCCCGCCGCCATTCCCGTTAAACGGAGGGCTGGAAAGCCGGGACACAGGGATCCCAGGAATGGCTGTTCCCATTAAATGGAGGGATGGAAAGCTGGGACACGGGGATCCCGGGAATGGCCGTTCCCATTAAATGGAGGGCTGGAAAGCTGGGACACGGGGATCCCGGGAATGGCCGTTCCCATTAAACAGAGGGATGGAAAGCTGGGACACAGGGATCCCGAGAATGGCCGTTCCCGTTACATGGAGGGCTGGAAAGCTGGGACACGGGGATCCTGGGAATGGCCGTTCCCATTAAATGGAGGGATGGAAAGCTGGGACACGGGGATCCCGGGAATGGCCGTTCCCATTAAATGGAGGGATGGAAAGCTGGGACACGGGGATCCCGGGAATGGCCGTTCCCATTAAATGGAGGGATGGAAAGCTGGGACACAGGGATCCCGGGAATGGCCGTTCCCATTAAATGGAGGGATGGAAAGCTGGGACACAGGGATCCCGGGAATGGCCGTTCCCGTTACATGGAGGGCTGGAAAGCTGGGACACAGGGATCCCAGGAATGGCTGTTCCCATTAAATGGAGGGATGGAAAGCCGGGACACGGGGATCCCGGGAATGGCCGTTCCTGTTAAACGGAGGGATGGAAAGCTGGGACACGGGGATCCCGGGAATGGCCGTTCCCATTAAATGGAGGGATGGAAAGCTGGGACACGGGGATCCCGGGAATGGCCGTTCCTGTTACATGGAGGGATGGAAAGCTGGGACACGGGGATCCTGGGAATGGCCGTTCCTGTTAAACGGAGGGATGGAAAGCCGGGACACGGGGATCCCGGGAATGGCTGTTCCTGTTAAACGGAGGGATGGAAAGCTGGGACACGGGGATCCCGGGAATGGCTGTTCCCATTAAATGGAGGGATGGAAAGCTGGGACACGGGGATCCCGGGAATGGCCGTTCCCATTAAATGGAGGGCTGGAAAGCTGGGACACGGGGATCCCGGGAATGGCCGTTCCCATTAAACAGAGGGCTGGAAAGCTGGGACACGGGGATCCCGGGAATGGCCGTTCCCGTTACATGGAGGGCTGGAAAGCTGGGACACGGGGATCCCGGGAATGGCCGTTCCTGTTACATGGAGGGCTGGAAAGCTGGGACACGGGGATCCCGGGAATGGCCGTTCCTGTTAAACGGAGGGATGGAAAGCTGGGACACGGGGATCCTGGGAATGGCCGTTCCTGTTAAACGGAGGGATGGAAAGCTGGGACACGGGGATCCCGGGAATGGCCGTTCCCGTTACATGGAGGGCTGGAAAGCTGGGACACGGGGATCCCGGGAATGGCCGTTCCCATTAAATGGAGGGATGGAAAGCTGGGACACGGGGATCCCGGGAATGGCCGTTCCCATTAAATGGAGGGATGGAAAGCTGGGACACAGGGATCCCGGGAATGGCCGTTCCCGTTACATGGAGGGCTGGAAAGCTGGGACACGGGGATCCCGGGAATGGCCGTTCCTGTTAAACGGAGGGATGGAAAGCTGGGACACGGGGATCCCGGGAATGGCCGTTCCCATTAAATGGAGGGATGGAAAGCTGGGACACGGGGATCCCGGGAATGGCCGTTCCTGTTAAACGGAGGGATGGAAAGCTGGGACACAGGGATCCCGGGAATGGCCGTTCCCATTAAATGGAGGGATGGAAAGCTGGGACACGGGGATCCCGGGAATGGCCGTTCCTGTTAAACGGAGGGATGGAAAGCTGGGACACGGGGATCCCGGGAATGGCCGTTCCTGTTACATGGAGAGATGGAAAGCTGGGACACGGGGATCCCGGGAATGGCCGTTCCTGTTACATGGAGGGCTGGAAAGCTGGGACACGGGGATCCCGGGAATGGCCGTTCCCGTTACATGGAGGGATGGAAAGCTGGGACACGGGGATCCCGGGAATGGCCGTTCCTGTTACATGGAGGGCTGGAAAGCTGGGACACGGGGATCCCGGGAATGGCCGTTCCTGTTAAACGGAGGGCTGGAAAGCTGGGACACAGGGATCCCGGGAATGGCCGTTCCTGTTACATGGAGGGCTGGAAAGCTGGGACACGGGGATCCCGGGAATGGCCGTTCCTGTTACATGGAGAGATGGAAAGCTGGGACACGGGGATCCCGGGAATGGCCGTTCCTGTTACATGGAGGGCTGGAAAGCTGGGACACAGGGATCCCGGGAATGGCCGTTCCTGTTACATGGAGGGCTGGAAAGCTGGGACACGGGGATCCCGGGAATGGCCGTTCCTGTTAAACGGAGGGCTGGAAAGCTGGGACACAGGGATCCCGGGAATGGCCGTTCCTGTTACATGGAGGGCTGGAAAGCTGGGACACGGGGATCCCGGGAATGGCCGTTCCTGTTAAACGGAGGGATGGAAAGCTGGGACACGGGGATCCCGGGAATGGCCGTTCCCATTAAACAGAGGGCTGGAAAGCTGGGACACGGGGATCCCAGGAATGGCCGTTCCCATTACATGGAGGGCTGGAAAGCTGGGACACGGGGATCCCGGGAATGGCCGTTCCTGTTAAATGGAGGGATGGAAAGCTGAGACACGGGGATCCCGGGAATGGCCGTTCCCGTTACATGGAGGGCTGGAAAGCTGGGACACGGGGATCCCAGGAATGGCCGTTCCCATTAAATGGAGGGCTGGAAAGCTGGGACACGGGGATCCCGGGAATGGCCGTTCCTGTTAAACGGAGGGATGGAAAGCTGAGACACGGGGATCCCGGGAATGGCCGTTCCCGTTACATGGAGGGCTGGAAAGCTGGGACACGGGGATCCCGGGAATGGCCGTTCCCATTAAACAGAGGGCTGGAAAGCTGGGACACGGGGATCCCAGGAATGGCCGTTCCCGTTACATGGAGGGCTGGAAAGCTGGGACACAGGGATCCCGGGAATGGCCGGGCATTGATCCCGCCGCCCTTCCCGGCAGCTGGAGGAATTCCTGAACCACTCGTCGCCCATCTCCATCTGGGTGGACGGCGAGCGCCTGGACTCGCTGCTGGAGCGGGACGAGCGCCAGGAGCAGCAGCTGGAGGAGCTGGAGGAGCGCTTCGGAATGCTGGAGGACGGTGTCACCGACATTTTCCGGGACAGCTCCCAGGTGTCCGGCTGGCTCCATCCCTTTTTCCAGGTGCCCTTCGGGGGTTTCCGCGAGGCCCTGCGGCCGCCGGTGCAGCACCTGCGCTTCCCGCAGCGCCTCCGCCGCTCCTCCCGGGATCTCTTCCCGCTTTTCCAGCACCCGCACCGCGGCTTCCAGCACCTCTTCCAGCCGCTCTTCCAGATCACCCAGCGCATGCTGGAGGATGCCCACGGAAGTTGGGAGCATCCCTTGGGAGGCTTCGGGCCAGGTAACGGGATTGGGGCCCTGTGATCCCAAATCTTTGGCTGGTTTAGGGATGAGATTCCCGAAAAATCCTTGGAACTTAAGAGGATGAGCTCAACCCTAACAGGACACGTCTAGGAATTCCCGTGGGAATCGCAAGCGCCGCTGTTTGTGGGCCGGGATTTTGGGATGTTGTCCCACCTCAGTCCTGGCTGCCGGAGCCGCTGCCATCCTGGGAATGGGGTTTTTTGGGAATGTTGCAGGTGTTTGGTTTTTATGGGATTGATGTCAAGTGTTTTTTGGGAATGTTGCAGGTGTTTGGTTTTTTTTGGGATTGCCACCGGTGCTTTTTGGTGTTTGTTTTTTTTGGGATTGCTGCCGGTGTTTTTTTGGTGTTTGTTTTCTTTGGGATTGCCACCGGTGCTTTTTGGTGTTTGTTTTTTTTTGGGATTGCTGCCGGTGTTTTTTTGGTGTTTGTTTTCTTTGGGATTGCTGCCGGTGTTTTTTTGGTGTTTGTTTTTTTTTGGGATTGCTGCCAGTGTTGTTTTTGGGAATGTTGCAGGTGTTTGTTTTCTTTGGGATTGCTGCTGATGTTTTTCGGGTGTTTGTTTTCTTTGGGATGGCTGCCGGTGTTTTTTTTTGGAATGCTGCAGCCGGTGCCGTCACTGTCTGCCGCCGAATCCCTGGGGATGGGAGGGGCCCAAATTCCATGAAAAAAACACTTTTATGGCACCTGGGGGGGACATCCCGGGGTTGGGGGGGAATTTGGGAACCTGAGGCCGGCCTGGAATTCCCACAGAATCCCGGAATTTCAGCGATGACCGGATGGTTTGCCGGGAGATCCGGCGGAACTCGGCCGGCTGCCTGCGGATGCGGGATGAGTGCGAGCAGTGCCGGGAGATCCTGGCCCTCGGTGAGCCGGGAATGGGGATGGGAACGGGAATGGGGATGGGAACGGGAATGGGGATGGGAACGGGAATGGGGATGGGGATGGGGATGGGGATGGGATGGGGATGGGGTGGGGATGGGGATGGGATGGGATGAGAAGGGATGGGGATGGGGATGGGGATGGGATGGGATGGGATGGGATGGGGATGGGGTGGGGATTGGGATGGGATGAGAAGGGATGGGGATGGGATGGGATGGGATGGGATGGGGATGGGGATGGGGATGGGGATGGGATGGGATGGGATGAGAAGGGATGGGGATGGGGATGGGGATGGGATGGGATGGGATGGGATGGGATGGGATGGGGATGGGGTGGGGATGGGGTGGGGATGGGGATGGGGATGGGGATGGGAAGGGATGGGGATGGAATGGGATGAGAAGGGATGGGATGGGGATTGGGATGGGATGGGATGGGGATGGGATGGGGATGGGGATGGGGATGGGATGGGGATGGGGATGGGGATGGGGATGGGATGAGAAGGGATGGGATGGGGACGGGATGGGATGAGAAGGGATGGGGATGGGATGGGGATGGGATGGGGATGGGATGGGGATGGGGATGGGATGGGATGGGGATGGGATGGGATGGGGACGGGATGGGATGAGAAGGGATGGGCCGAACCCCCTGGGCCGTGCTGACCCTCCCTCTCCACCCATCCCATTCCCAGACTGCGGGCACGCGGATCCGTCGCAGCGGGAGCTGCGGGAGCAGCTGGAGGACGCCATGCGCGTGGCCGAGCGCTTCACGCGCCGCTACGATTCCCTGCTCCGGGAATTCCAGGAGGAAATGCTCAACACCTCCGGCCTGCTGGACCAGCTGAACCGCCAGTTTGGCTGGGTGTCCCGCCTGGCCAACTACACCCAGGGATCCGACGGCTTCCTGCAGGTCACCACGGTGAGGCCGGGATTGGGGCCGGGAACGGCGCCGGGAAAGTGGGACAGGGCCACAAAGGGCCCTTTGT
The DNA here is from genome assembly GCF_020740725.1 of Corvus hawaiiensis. NCBI lineage: Eukaryota > Metazoa > Chordata > Aves > Passeriformes > Corvidae > Corvus > Corvus hawaiiensis. Next base: position 1,359,290 of record NC_063215.1, read on the forward strand.
GCTCCGGCCGGGAATCTCTCGGCTCCGGATGCGGCTGCCGGGATGGGAGCCAAGGTCAGGGGCCCGCCTGGGGCTCTCCCGGTGCTCCCGCGGCCGTTCCCAGATTCCCGACCTCACAACGTGGGATTATCCCACGGGATGACGGTGCTGCCGCCCTCCCAGGTGCTGTCCAAGGCCCCGAATCCCGAGGATCCGTCGGCGCCGCCGGACACGCAGGTGACGGTGCAGCTCTTCGACTCGGAGCCGCTGTCGCTGACCGTGCCCGGGGACATCCCGTGGGACGATCCCAGGTTCATGGAGATCGTGGCCGAGCAGGCGCTCCAGCACTACAAGGAAAACGCCATGTGAGTCCGGGACCCTCCCAAAAAAACGCCCCCGTGGGATAACACCGGGCTCATCCCGCTTTTTCCCCTCGTTCCCAGAGAGTAGCCGGGCGATCCCACTGCTGCTGCCGCCCCTCCGGATCCCCCTTCCAGGGGGGAATTGTCACCGCCGCTGCCTCCTCTTCCCTCCTGACCTTTCGCGCTGCCGGGACCCCCTGGGGCCCCAAACGGAAAATAAAGGTAGAGTTGAACCCCGTGGCTCTGCTTCCGGAGTTTTTGGGATAATCCCAAGAGCAAAAGGAGGAAAAACAACCTCGGATCCATCACCGTGGAACTGTGGAGCCAAGGATTCAGGCTCCGTTCCCAAATCGGATCCATCAGGAGCCCCTCGGGCTTGGGGGCTTCTCCCAATCCCACGGACACGGATCCGGGTGCCAGGGCCTGTCCCCATTCTTTGGGACACGGATCCGGGTGCCAGGGCCTGTCCCCATCCCATGGACACGGATCCAGGTGCCACCTCCTGTCCCCATCCCACGGACATGGATCGGGGTGCCACCTCCTGTCTCAATCCCACGGACACGGATCCGAGTGCCAGGGCCTGTCCCCATCCCACGGACACAGATCCGGGTGCCAGGGCCTGTCCCCATCCCATGGACACGGATCCGGGTGCCACCTCCTGTCTCAATCCCACGGACACGGATCCGGGTGCCAGGGCCTGTCCCCATCCCACGGACACAGATCCGGGTGCCAGGGCCTGTCCCCATCCCATGGACACGGATCCGGGTGCCAGGGCCCGTCCCCATTCTTTGGGACACGGATCAGGGTGCTACCTCCTGTCCCAATCCCACAGACACAGATCCGGGTGCCAGGGCCTGTCCCCATCCCGTGGGGACGCCGAGGATCAGCTGGATCCCACTGGGAAGGGATCTCCAGCCCTCATGAGCCACGGAGGAGCTTCCCTGCAACAGGAATTTCCTGGTCCCGATCCCTCCTGGATGAGATCCTGGGAATAATCCCGGGATAAATCCTGCTGGGACACCCTGGGGAACAGTCCCTGTCCTCTCCCATCCCTGCTGATCCCAAATCCCCCAGGATACCCCCCAGAGATCCCCGTGGAATGAGCCAGCGGCAGAGGGGCTTTATTGGGAGCACAGATTTGGGAGTGGGTGGATCCAGCCCCAATCCCATCCCAATCCCATCCCAATCCCGTGGGAATGGCACAGAGGCTCCAATCTCCCAGCTGTGGGTCTGTATCCCACTGGGAAGAGCCGGCACAGCCCCTCCCCCCATCGGGGGGATTCCCTACAAGAAGGATTCCCAGTCCTGATCCCTGGGATGCTGATCCCGAGGAACATTCCCAGCTGGGAATGCTCATCCCTGGTTGATGGCAGCAGTGAGATTCCCTATAAGGATTCCCAGTCCTGATCCCTGGGATGCTGATCCCGAGGAACATTCCCAGCTGTGAGCGCTCATCCCTGGTTGATGGCAGCAGTGAGATTCCCTATAAGGATTCCCGATCCCTGGGATACCGATCCCAAGGAACATTCCTGGCCGGGAACGCTCATTCCTGGTTGATGATGGCGCTGAGATTCCCTATAAGGATTCCCAATCCCTGGGATGCCGATCCCGAGGAACATTCCCGGCTCATCCCTGGTTGACGGCGGCGCTGTCCTCGCCGAGCAGCGCTTCCCGCTCCTCCTCGTTCCCGGTGGCATTCCTGCCGGCGGCATTCCCGCCGGCGGCATTCCCGGCGCTCCGGCGCGGCAGCAGGGCGCCGAGCAGGCCGTTGTAGAGCGCGGCGCCAGCCAGGAGCAGCGCGAATCCCGGGATTTGGAGCGCGTGGAAGCGCTCCCAGCGCAGCGCCAGGCTGAGCGCCCAGACCAGCAGCGTGCGCAGGCTGTCCAGCACCGTGCGCGTGGTCGCGCTCCGCTCCCGCGTCACGCTGATCCCGGAGAAGTTGAAGAAGGAGATGCTCCCGATGTTCCCCAGGAGCGCCGCCAGGATCAGGGGCCGCCGGCGGATCTGGCAGAAGGCGTCGGCGGGATCTTCCAGGACCCCGCGCGGGTTCCCGCTGAGCCGCCCCGCCGGGATGAAGGAGAGCGGCGCCAGCAGCAGCGCCAGGATGGTGAAGCCGAAGAAACCTGCGGGGAAAAGGGGCTGCTCCGGCTTTTCCGCGGATCCGCCGGCCCGGTAATTCCCGTTGCCGGGGTTTGGGAACGTGGCGGGAAGGGGACTGCGGACCTTCGGTGCCCACGGCGCGCAGCGGGTGGACGTCGTGGCTGAAGATGAATTTCTCCTCCAGCACCATCTGGATGGACACGATGACCTGGGCCAGCAGGATCAGGAGGTCACCTGGGAAACCAGGGAAAAGGCAGGGAAAGGAGGGAGGAGGAAAAGGTGAGGAAGAAAAGGGAATGAGGAGAAAAGGAAAGAAAACAGAGCAAGAGGGGGGAAAGAAGATCGGGAAGGAGGTGAGGAGGACAGGGAAGGAGGGGAGAGAAAACAGGGAAGGAGGGAAAATAGAGGAGGAAGAGAGGGAAAAGAAGGAAATGGGGAAGAGAAGGAAAAGATGAGGAAAAGGGGGAAAGGAGAAACGGAGGAAAAAAGAGCAGGAATGAGGGCAGGAGGACAGGGAAAGAGGGAGGAGACAGGGAATGGGGGATTGAGGGTGGGAAGAGAGAAGGAAAAGGGGGGAAAAATGAGGAAAAGGGGGAAAGCAGAGAAATGGGAAAAGAAGCCCAGGAATGAGGAGAGGAAAACAGGGAAGGAGGGAAAAAAATGAGGAAAAGGGGGAAAGAAGGAAACGGGGAAGAGAGAAGGGGGAGGGAAGAAACGAGAAGGAAATGAGGGGGAGAAAGGAAAGGAAAGAGGGAAAGAAACCAGGGAAGGAGGGAAAATAGAGGAAGAGAGGGGAAAGAAGCCCGGGAATGAGGAGAGGAAAACAGGGAAGGAGGGAAAAGATGAGGAGGAAGAGAAGGGAAAAGAAGGAAACGGGGAAGAGAGAAGGAAGTGGGAGAAGAAACGAGGGAAAGGAAATGAGGGGGAGAAAGGAAAGGAAAGAGGGAAAGAAACCAGGGAAGGAGGGGAGGGAAAGGGAAGAAGGGAGAGGGAAGGAAGTGGAGCAGGGAAAAAAGATGAGGAAGGGAGGAAAAGACAGGGAAAGAGGGAAAGAAGGGAAGGAAATGGGGAGGGAAACAAGGAAGTGGGAAGAAGACATGGAAGAAGGAAAAGCAGAAAAAGGGGGAAGTAAAGCCGGGGAATGGGGGAAAGGATGAGGGACGGAGAGAAGGTGGCAGGGAAAAGGGGGAAGACCAGGAATGGGGAGAAAGGAAAAGGGGGACAAAAGCCAGGGAAAAGGTGGGAAAAGGTGGGAAAGAAGTTCAGGAAAACATGGAAGTGAGAGAAGAGGAGGAAGAGGAAGCTGAGCCCCATGGTCCAGGGAAGCTCCAGGGATCCCGCTATCCCACGGAGTGATCCCACAATCCCAAAGAGTGATCCCACAATCCCACGGAGGCCATTCCACGGAGTTTTCCCGCCATTCCATGGAGGGATCCCACATTTCAAGGAGTGATCCTGCCATTCCATGGAGTGATCCTGCCATCCCAAGGAGTTTTCCCACCATCCCATGGAGCTTCCCCACCATCCCAAAGACTGATCCTGCCATTCCAAGGAGTTTTCCCACCATCCCAAGGAGTGACCCTGCCATCCCAAGGAATTTTCCCCCCTTCCCAAGGACTGGTCCCGGCATTCCAAGGAGTTTTCCCACCACCCCATGGAGCTTTTCCCCCATCCCAAGGACGGATCCCGCCATCCCAAGGAGTTTTCCCGCCATTCCAAGGACTGATCCCGCCATCCCAAGGAGTGATCCCCCCATTCCAAGGGGTTTTCCTGCCATCTTAAGGATGGATCCTGCCATCCCAAGGACTGGTCCCACCATCCCATGGAGTTTTCCCACCATCCCAAAGAGTGATCCCACCATCCCATGGAGCTTTCCCCCCATCCCAAGGAGTTTTCCCGCCATCCCAAGGACTGATCCCGCCATCCCAAGGAGTTTTCCTGCCATCCCAAGGATGGATCCCACCATCCTAAGGACTGATCCCGCCATCCAAGGAGTTTTCCCACCATCCCATGGAGCTTTCCCACCACTCCAAAGACCGATCCCGCCATCCCAAGGGCATCCCAGCATTACCGGCATACCGGTGATGACGTCGGCCAGCCCGTGCTCGGTGCCGCCGGAGCCGCGCAGATCCGCCAATCCCACGAGCGCCAGCCCCAGGATGGTGAGCAGAATTCCCAACCAGTGGCTCCGCTCCAGCTTCCGGCCCAGGAACGCCACGGAGAGGAGCCCGGTGAAGACAATGACGGAGCCGCGGAGCATCTGGAAGCTGGAGGCGCTGGTCATGTTCAAAGCTGCGGGGAAAGGGTGGGAAAAGTGTGGGAAAAGCGCTCGGGGCCTGCTGGAGACTCCCCAAAATTCCGTGGTTTCGGGAATTCTGCGGTCCAGCCGTCGAATGCTGGTGGGAAAAGAGGGAATTCCGTGCGGGTACTCACCCACGTACATGATGCTGGTGGCGGCCATGTCGCACAGGGCCGGGGGCAGGAACAGCAGGGGGTTGAAGGGTCGGGATGGGGCCGGGCCGGGATCCGCGCGGCGCCGATGGCGCAGGAGCAGCAGGTAAAACACCGGGAGGCAGGAAAACTCCCCCAGGAACATCCCCGCGGCCTGAGGGACACGGGAGCGAGGGAGACGGGGGTGGGTGTGGGGAACGGGAATGAGGGGGAGTGGGAATGAGGGGGATGGGTTGTGGGAATGTGGGGCTGGAAGGTGGAATGGGGGGCTGGGAACATGGAATGGGGGGATGGAGGCTGGAAGGGGGGGATGGAACATGGAATTGGGGATGGAAGGTGGAATGGGGGGGATGGAACATGGAATGAGGGGATGGAACATGGAATGGGGGGACGGAACAGGGAATGTGGGGCTGGAAGGTGGAATGGGGGCTGGAAGGTGGAATGGGGGGCTGGAACATGGAATTGGGGGCTGGAACATGGAACAGGGGGATGGAAGGTGGAATTAAGGAGATCGCCTGCAGGAATTGGGGCTGGAGCATGGAATGGGGGATGGAAGGTGGAATGAGGGGGATGGGCTGTGGGAATGGGGGGCTGGAACATGGAATGAGGGGATGGAACATGGAATGGGGGGCTGGAACATGGAATGCGGGGACGGAACAGGGAATGCGGGGATGGAAGGTGGAATGGGGGCTGGAACATGGAATGAGGGGCTGGAACATGGAATGAGGGGATGGAACATGGAATGAGGGGCTGGAACATGGAATGGGGGGATGGAACATGGAATGAGGGGATGGAAGGTGGAATGAGGGGGATGGGTTGTGGGAATGTGGGGCTGGAAGGTGGAATGGGGGGCTGGAACATGGAATGAGGGGATGGAACATGGAATGAGGGGATGGAACAGGGAATGTGGGGATGGAACATGGAATGAGGGGCTGGAACATGGAATGAGGGGATGGAACATGGAATGGGGGGATGGAACATGGAATGGGGGGATGGAACAGGGAATGTGGGGATGGAACATGGAATGAGGGGATGGAACATGGAACAGGGGGATGGAAGGTGGAATGAGGGGGATGGGTTGTGGGAATGTGGGGCTGGAAGGTGGAATGGGGGGCTGGAACATGGAATGAGGGGATGGAACATGGAATGGGGGGATGGAACATGGAATGGGGGGCTGGAACATGGAATGAGGGGATGGAACAGGGAATGTGGGGATGGAACGTGGAATTGGGGCTGGAAGGTGGAATGAGGGGGATGGGTTGTGGGAATGTGGGGCTGGAAGGTGGAATGGGGGCTGGAACATGGAATGAGGGGCTGGAACATGGAATGAGGGGATGGAACATGGAACAGGGGGATGGAAGGTGGAATGAGGGGGATGGGTTGTGGGAATGTGGGGCTGGAAGGTGGAATGGGGGCTGGAACATGGAATGAGGGGCTGGAACATGGAATGAGGGGATGGAACATGGAATGAGGGGCTGGAACATGGAATGGGGGGATGGAACATGGAATGAGGGGATGGAAGGTGGAATGAGGGGATGGAACATGGAATGGGGGGATGGAACATGGAATGAGGGGATGGAAGGTGGAATGAGGGGGATGGGTTGTGGGAATGTGGGGATGGAACGTGGAATTGGGGCTGGAACATGGAATGGGGGGACGGAACAGGGAATGGGGGGACGGAACAGGGAATGGGGGGATGGAGGCTGGAATGAGGGGGACAGAACATGGAACGGGGGGCTGGAAGGTGGAATGGGGGCTCCTCTGCAGGAGTTTGGAAGCTGGAAAGGGAGTTGGAAGCTGGGATGGGGGGGCCCCCTGCAGGAAAGCAGGGATGGAACATGGAATGGGGGGATGGAACATGGAATGGGGGGGATGGAAGGTGGAATGGGAACTCAGCAGGAAGAGGAGCTGGAATGTGGAGTAAGGGGGATCACTTGTGGGAAAGGGAGGCTGGAAGCTGGAATGGGGGGGATCATCAGCAGGAAAGGGGGGCTGGAACATGGAATGAGGGCTGGAAGCTGGAACGTGGAGCTGGAAGTTGGAATGGGGGGGACAGAACATGGAATGGGGGGATGGAGCATGGAATGGGGGGGATCATCAGCAGGAAAGCCAGGCTGGAACATGGAATGGGGGTCTGGAACATGGAATGAGGGCTGGAAGCTGGAACGGAGGACTGGAAGCTGGAATGGGGGGGACAGAACATGGAATGGGGGTCTGGAACATGGAATGAGGGCTGGAAGCTGGAATGGGGGGGACAGAACATGGAATGGGGGGCTGGAAGCTGGAATGGGGTTGGAAGCGGGAATGGGATCTCTCTCACTTGCAGGAATGGGATCGGAAGAAGGAATGGGGCCTCACCTGCAGGAGCGGGATAGGGAGCGGGAATGGGATCGGAAGCAGGAGTGGGATCGGGAGCGGGAATGGGATCGGAAGCAGGAGTGGGATAGGGAGCAGGAATGGGATCGGAAGCGGGAATGGGATTGGAAGCGGGAATGGGATCGGAAGCGGGAATGGTAGTGGAAACGGGAATGGGATTGGAAGCGGGAATGGTAGTGGGAATGGGAGCGGAAGCGGGAACGGGATTGGAAGCAGGAATGGGATCGGGAGTGGGAATGGGATTGGAAGCAGGAATGGGATCTCTCTCACCTGCAGGAATGGGATCGGGAGCGGGAATGGGATCGGGAGCGGGAATGGGATCTCTCTCACCTGCAGGAATGGGATCGGGAGCGGGAATGGGATCGGGAGCGGGAATGGGATCTCTCTCACCTGCAGGAATGGGATCGGGAGCGGGAATGGGATCGGGAGCGGGAATGGGATCTCTCTCACCTGCAGGAATGGGATCGGGAGCGGGAATGGGATCGGGAGCGGGAATGGGATCTCTCTCACCTGCAGGAATGGGATCGGGAGCGGGAATGGGATCGGGAGCGGGAATGGGATCTCTCTCACCTGCAGGAATGGGATCGGGAGCGGGAATGGGATCGGGAGCGGGAATGGGATCTCTCTCACCTGCAGGAATGGGATCGGGAGCGGGAATGGGATCGGGAGCGGGAATGGGATCTCTCTCACCTGCAGGAATGGGATCAGAAGCGGGAATGGGATCGGGAGCGGGAATGGGATCGGGAGCGGGAATGGGATCTCTCTCACCTGCAGGAAGGGGTGCTGGAAACGGTGCTCCTCCGTCCCATCGCAGCCCGGAGCACTGAAGTTGTCGGCCCACCTGGGAGGGACAGCAGGGATCAGGCATCGGGATCATCCCGAAATCCCAAAATCCCGCTCGGGGCTGCGCTCTGGGACAGCTCTGGGACAGCAGGAGACGCTGCCAGGGCCGGGATGTCCCCGGAGACGGTGACACCGCTGGGGCTCTCCCGGCCCGCCGCAGATCCTGGCTGGGATCCCGGGATTGAGTGACAGCCGGGAATGGGACACCGGGGATGGGACACTGGGAGTGGGACACTGGGAATGGGACACCCCATGTTCCAATGCTCTGGATCCTAAGGGACACTGGGAATGGGACACCGGGGATGGGACACTGGGAGTGGGACACCGGGAATGGGACACTGGGATGGGACACTGGGGATGGGACACTGGGAATGGGACACTGGGGATGGGACACCGGGATGGGACACTGGGGATGGGACACCGGGAATGGGACACTGGGAATGGGACACTGGGATGGGACAACGGGGATGGGACACCGGGGATGGGACACTGGGGATGGGACACCGGGGATGGGACACTGGGAGTGGGACGCCGGGAGTGGGACACTGGGGATGGGACACCGGGAATGGGACACTGGGAATGGGACGCCGGGAGTGGGACACTGGGGATGGGACACCGGGAATGGGACACTGGGAATGGGACACCGGGAGTGGGACACTGGGAGTGGGACGCCGGGAGTGGGACACTGGGGATGGGACACCGGGAATGGGACACTGGGAATGGGACACCAGGAGTGGGACACCGGGAATGGGACACCGGGAATGGGACACTGGGAATGGGACACTGGGAATGGGACACCGGGAATGGGACACTGGGAGTGGGACACCAGGAATGGGACACCGGGGATGGAACACCCCTGTCCCAGTGCTCTGGATCCCAAAGGACACCGGGAATGGGACAGCGGGAATGGGACACCCCATGTTCCAATGCTCTGGATCCTAAGGGACACAGGGAATGGGACACTGAGAATGGGACACTGGGAGTGGGACACCGGGGATGGGACACCGGGAATGGGACACAGGGAATGGAACACTGGGAATGGGACACCGGGAATGGGACACCCCTGTCCCCACGCTCCGGATCCAGCCGGGAATGGGACACCGGGAATGGGACACCAGGAGTGGGACACCGAGAATGGGACACCCCTGTCCCAGTGCTCTGGATCCCAAAGGACACCGGGAATGGGACACCGGGAATGGGACCCCCCTGTCCCCATGCTCCGGATCCAGCCGGGAATGGGATGCCGGGAATGGGACACCGGGGATGGGACACGGGGAATGGAACACTGGGAATGGGACACGGGGAATGGGACATCGGGAAGGGGACACCGGGGATGGGACATCAGGAATGGGACACCGGGGATGGGACACTGGGAATGGGACACCGGGGATGGGACACGGGGAATGGGACACTGGGAATGGGACACCGGGGATGGGACATCGGGAATGGGACACCGGGGATGGGACACTGGGAATGGGACACCAGGGATGGGACACGGGGAATGGAACACTGGGAATGGGACACGGGGAATGGGACACTGGGAATGGGACACCAGGGATGGGACACAGGGATGGGACACCGGGAATGGGACACCGGGAATGGGACACTGGGAATGGGACACCCCTGTCCCAGTGCTCTGGATCCCAAAGGACACCGGGAATGGGACACGGAGAATGGGACACCCCTGTCCCCACGCTCCGGATCCAGCCGGGAATGGGACACCGGGAATGGGACACCGGGAATGGGACACTGGGAATGGGACACCCCTGTCCCCACGCTCCGGATCCAGCCGGGAATGGGACACTGGGAATGGGACAGCGGGAATGGGACACCCCTGTCCCAGTGCTCTGGATCCCAAAGGACACCCGGAATGGGACACCGGGAATGGGACACTGGGAATGGGACACCGGGGATGGGACACTGGGAATGGGACACCGGGAATGGGACCCCCCTGTCCCCATGCTCCAGATCCAGCCGGGAATGGGACACCGGGAATGGGACACCGGGAATGGGACCCCTGTCCCCACGCTCCGGATCCAGCCGGGAATGGAGGCTCCCCCAGCCCTTCCCCCCTCCCAGCGCCACCCGCTGAGGGACCCCGGAGCCGTGAGCGACGCTGGATCCCCGGCTGGAGCGGTCCTCAAGCCCTGATTTGGGGCAAATCCCCCTTTTTTTGGGTGCTCCAATCCCCCTCTGGATAAACCTGGAAGCGGCACCCTTGGGATGCGGATTTCCCGTCCCCACGGACCCCAAGTGTCCCGCAGCCCCCCCCCCAAATCCAGCCGGGAATGTCCCCGATCCCCAAGGGGACCCGAGCGGTGCCCGGGCCGCCCCTTCCCATCCCGGTTTTCCGCCAATCCCGAGGGATTTGGGGCTGACTCATTCCCGGCTGAGCCCCCGGGGTGTCGCAAGAGGCTTTTTTGGGACCTCACGTGTCCCCTCCAGGCCCTGCTCGGCCCCCGCGCCTCAGTTTCCCGTTCCGGGGCTCCCGGGCTCCAGCGGCAGCCTGGGATCGGCTGGGATCGGCTGGAATCCCGCTGGGATCCGGGTGGGATGAGCCGGCCTGGCCGGTCCGCCTTGCCCGGGAAGATTTTGGGATCACCGAGGGCTGCGAATGGCGTCACTCCAGCCCTTCCCGGGATTTTGGGGTGCGGGAGGAGCCGCGCGGGGATCCGGGGCGGCTCCACCCCCAAAAGACGCCGGAGACCCCCCCCCAAATTCCTTCCCCAACCCCAAAAAGGAGCTGGATCCCCCAAAAGGATCCCCCAAAAGGATCCCCCAATCCCTACCGGCGCCCCGGACCCGCCCCCCCGAAGCGAGGTGGGGACACCGAGGTGACCCCAAATCCTTGCCGGTGGGGGGCGGGGCGGGGACCGAGCGGGGACCCGGGGGGGGGGGGGGGTTTGGTTGGGGGGGTCCCGGGGATTTTGGGGTCGCCGCGGGACTCACTTGGCCGCCAGGGTGTTGATGGAGCCGGTGAGGAGCATGAGCGCGGCCAGGCCCAGCTGGTACCGGGACCACGCCATGGCCCCCCCGGCACCGCCACCACCCACGGACGCGCCCACCGGGAAAAGGCCGCGCCCACCGGGAGAGAGCCACGCCCACCGGGAAAAGGCCGCGCCCACCGGGAGAGAGCCACGCCCACCGGGAGAGGCCGCGCCCACCGGGAAAAGGCCGCGCTCACCGGGAGAGAGCCACGCCCACCGGGAAAAGGCCACGCCCACCGGGAAAAGGCCGCGCTCACCGGGAGAGGCCGCGCCCACCGGGAAAAGGCCACGCCCACCTGGCGTGCTCCATTGTGGAAGCCACGCCCCCCCGCGGGGTTTGGCCACGCCCACCGAGCAATGGGCGGGAAGCGCGATGTAAATGAACCCCCTTCATTTGCATAGCCACGCCCACTCCCCCCCCCTTGTTTTGCATACCCGCGCCGCTGCTGCTCCGGTGCCGCCGGTGCCGGGGATTCTGTCCCGGGAATTCGGTCCCGGGGATCCTTTGCTGGGAATTCTGTCCCGGGGATTCTGTCCCGGGAATTCCGTCCTGGGAATCCTGTCTTGGGACTTTGTTCCGAGGATTTTCTCCCTGGGAATTCTGTCCCAGGGAATCTTCCCCAGGATTCCGTCTTGGGAATTCTGTCCCGGGGATTCTGTCCCGGGGACTCCGTCTTGGGACTTTGTTCCGAGGATTTTGTCCTGGGATTTCTGTCCTGGGAATTCTGTCCCAGGGAATCTTCCCCAGGATTCTGTCTTGGGAATTCTGACCTGGGAATTCTGTCTCGAGGACTCTATCTTGGGAATTCTGACCTGGGAATTCTGACCTGGGAATTCTGTCCCAGGGAATCTTCCCGAGGATTCTGTCTTGGGAATTCTGACCTGGGAATTCTGTCCCAGGGAATCTTCCCGAGGATTCTGTCTTGGGAATTCTGACCTGGGAATTCTGACCTGGGATTTCTGTCCCGGGAATTCTGTCCTGGGAATTCTGTCCCGGTGACTCTGTCTTGGGAATTCGGACCTGGGAATTCTGACCTGGGATTTCTGTTCCGGGGATTCTGACCTGGGAATTCTGTCCCGGTGATTCTGTCTTGGGAATTCTGACCTGGGATTTCTATCCCGGGAATTCTGTCCCGGGGATTCTGTCCTGGGAATTCTGACCTGGGATTTCTGACCTGGCAATTATGTCCTGGGAATTCTGTCCCAGGGAATCTTCCCGAGGATTCTGTCTTGGGAATTTTGTCCTGGAGATTCTGTCCCGGGGATTCTGTCCCGGGGATCCACTCCCGGGAATTCTGTCCCGGGAATTCTGTCCTGGAGATCCCCGTCCCGGTGATTTTGTCTCAGGAATTTTGTCCCGGGAATTCTGTCCTGGGGGTTCTCGTCCCGGTGCTCCCATCCCGGTGATTCCCGTCCCGGGGCCGCCGTTCCTCTGTCGCGGGTCCCCCCCGTGTCCCCGCGGGCCCGGCAGGTGGCGCGGGCGGAGCGGGGCCGGGATCGCCGGGAGCCATTCCCGGGATTCGGGACCCGCAGGACCCGCCCGGGATAAACTCGGGATAAACTTGTCCGGGACAAACCTGCCTGGGATAAACCTGACCAGGATAAACTCGGGATAAACCTGCCTGGTATAAACCTGACCAGGATAAACCTGACCAGGATAAACCCGAGATAAACCTGCCTGGGATAAACCTGACCAGGATAAACCTGACCAGGATAAACCTGACCAGGATAAACCCGAGATAAACCTGCCTGGGATAAACCTGAGCAGGATAAACCCGGGATAAACCTGCCTGGGATAAACCTGCGATAAACTCGGGATAAACCTGTCTGGGATAAACCTGACCAGGATAAACCCGACCAGGATAAACCTGACCAGGATAAACCCGGGATAAACCTGCCTGGGATAAACCTGCCTGGGATAAACCTGACCAGGATAAACCCGAGATAAACCTGCCTGGGATAAACCTGACCGGGATAAACCTGACCAGGATAAACCTGACCAGGATAAACCCGAGATAAACCTGCCTGGGATAAACCTGACCGGGATAAACCTGTCTGGGATAAATCTGACCAGGATAAACCTGACCAGGATAAACCCGGGACAAACCTGTCTGGGATAAACCTGACCAGGATAAACTCGGGATAAACCTGTCTGGGATAAACCTGCGATAAACTCGGGATAAACCTGTCTGGGATGAACCTGCCTGAGGTAAACTTGGGATAAACTCGGGATAAACCTGTCTGGGATGAACCTGCCTGAGGTAAACTTGGGATAAACTCGGGATAAACCTGTCCGGGATAAACCTGTCTGAGATAACCCTGTCCAGGATAAACCCGGGATAAATCTGCCCTGGATAAACCCGGGATAAACCTGCCTGGGATAAACTTGTCTGGTATAAACCCAACTGGGATAAACCCGACGGGGATAAACCTGCCTGGGATAAACCGGCCCAGGACAAACCTGCCCGGGATAATCCCAGGCAGCGGCGCCGTCCCCCCGTTCCCCCCCCCGGGCCTGACCCGTAGCCGGTGATGAATTGTTGTTCCTGCCCCTTTCCCAGCCCTTTCCCAGCCCTTTCCCAGCCCTTTCCCAGCCCCCTTTCCAGCCCTTTTCCAGCCTTTTCCCAGCCCTTTCCCAGCCCTTTCCCAGCCCCTTTTGCAGCCCTTTTCCATCCCCTTTCCAGCCCTTTCCCAGCCCTTTCCCAGCCCCCTTTCCAGCCCTTTTCCAGCCCTTTCCCAGCCCTTTTCCAGCCCCTTTTCCAGCCCTTTCCCAGCCCCCTTTCCAGCCCTTTCCCAGCCCTTTTCCAGCCCTTTCCCAGCCCTTTCCCAGCCCCTTTTCCAGCCCTATTCCAGCCCCCTTTCCAGCCCTTTCCCAGCCCTTTTCCAGCCCTTTCCCAGCCCTTTCCCCGCCCTTTCCCAGCCCCTTTTCCAGCCCTTTTCCATCCCCTTTCCATCCCCTTTCCCAGCCCCCTTTCCAGCCCCCTTTCCAGCCCCCTTTCCAGCCCTTTCCCAGCCCTTTCCCAGCCCTTTTCCAGCCCCTTTTCCTGACCTTTTCCAGCCCTTTCCCAGCTCCTTTTCCAGTCCCTTTCCAGCCCTTTCCAGCCCCCTTTCCAGCCCTTTCCCAGCCCCTTTCCCAGCCCTTTTCCATCCCCTTTCCATCCCTTTTCCCAGCCCTTTTCCATCCCCTTTTCCAGCCCCCTTTCCAGCCCTTTCCCAGCCCTTTCCCAGCCCTTTTCCAGCCCCTTTTCCTGACCTTTTCCAGCCCTTTCCCAGCTCCTTTTCCAGTCCCTTTCCAGCCCTTTTCCATCCCCTTTTCCAGCCCTTTCCAGCCCCCTTTCCAGCCCTTTCCCAGCCCCTTTTCCAGCCCTTTTCCATCCCCTTTCCATCCCCTTTCCCAGCCCTTTCCCAGCCCCTTTTCCAGCCCCCTTTCCAGCCCTTTCCCAGCCCTTTCCCAGCCCTTTCCCAGCCCCTTTTCCTGACCTTTTCCATCCCATTCCCAGCCCCTTTTCCAGTCCCTTTCCAGCCCCTTTTCCGTCCCCTTTTCCAGCCCTTTCCAGCCCCTTTTCCAGCCCTTTCCAGCCCCCTTTCCAGCCCTTTCCCAGCCCCTTTCCCAGCCCTTTTCCATCCCTTTTTCCAGCCCTTTTCCAGCCCCTTTCCATCCCCTTTCCCAGCCCTTTTCCATCCCCTTTTCCAACCCCTTTTTCCAGCCCCTTTTTCCAGCCACTTTCCAGCGGCCGTGACCGCCGGAGGACGCGGGGGGAGGGGGGAGTGTGAAATTCCCACTCCAAGGGTGGGATCGGGATGGGATTAACCCTTCCCAGGGCTGGGGCTGGAAATTCCCACTCCAGGGCCGGGATCGGGATGGGATTAACCCTTCCCAGGGCTGGGAGTGTGGAATTCCCACTCCAAGGGTGGGATCGGGATGGGATTAACCCTTCCCTGGGCTGGGATTAACC
Source organism: Corvus hawaiiensis (assembly GCF_020740725.1). Classification (NCBI taxonomy): domain Eukaryota; kingdom Metazoa; phylum Chordata; class Aves; order Passeriformes; family Corvidae; genus Corvus; species Corvus hawaiiensis. Next base: position 1,374,344 of record NC_063215.1, read on the forward strand.
CTTCCCTGGGCTGGGGCTGGAAATTCCCACTCCAAGGGTGGGATCGGGATGGGATTAACCCTTCCCAGGACTAGGAGTGTGGAATTCCCACTCCAAGGGTGGGATCGGGATGGGATTAACCCTTCCCTGGGCTGGGAGTGTGGAATTCCCACTCCAAGGGTGGGATCGGGATGGGATTAACCCTTCCCAGGGCTGGGGCTGGAAATTCCCACTCCAAGGGTGGGATCGGGATGGGATTAACCCTTCCCAGGGCTGGGGCTGGAAATTCCCACTCCAAGGCCGGGATCGGGATGGGATTAACCCTTCCCAGGGCTGGGAGCGTGGAATTCCCACTCCAAGGCCGGGATCGGGATGGGATTAACCCTTCCCAGGGCTGGGGCTTGAAATTCCCACTCCAGGGCCGGGATCGGGATGGGATTAACCCTTCCCAGGGCTGGGAGTGTGGAATTCCCACTCCAAGGGTGGGATCGGGATGGGATTAACCCTTCCCAGGGCTGGGAGTGTGGAATTCCCACTCCAAGGGTGGGATCGGGATGGGATTAACCCTTCCCAGGGCTGGGAGTGTGGAATTCCCACTCCAAGGGTGGGATCGGGATGGGATTAACCCTTCCCAGGGCTGGGAGTGTGGAATTCCCACTCCAGGGCCGGGATCGGGATGGGATTAACCCTTCCCTGGGCTGGGGCTGGAAATTCCCACTCCAGGGCCGGGATCGGGATGGGGTTAACCCTTCCCAGGGCTGAGAGTGTGGAATTCCCACTCCAAGGGTGGGATCGGGATGGGATTAACCCTTCCCTGGGCTGGGGCTGGAAATTCCCACTCCAAGGGTGGGATCGGGATGGGATTAACCCTTCCCAGGGCTGGGAGTGTGAAATTCCCACTCCAGGGCCGGGATCGGGATGGGATTAACCCTTCCCTGGGCTGGGGCTTGAAATTCCCACTCCAAGGGTGGGATCGGGATGGGATTAACCCTTCCCAGGGCTGGGAGTGTGGAATTCTCCAAGCTCCGGCTCATCCCAGCTCCCCCAGTCCCTCGGGATCGGGACACCGAGCACCTGGATCTGCCTCTGGACCCCCGGTGACCCCATTCCCGAAATCCCGAGTTTATCCCGGTCCCCCGTGGGGACCTCTTGGATCCAAAGGGAGAAGGGGAAGGCAGCGGGATGGGGCCACCTCCTGTCCCTGCATCCATGGAAACACCGGGAATCCGGGGCCCCCCGGGATCCCGGAGACGGGACACGGGCACATCCAGAGCCTCGGGATCAGGAGGATCCATGGCCGGAACCTGGGAACGTCCCTGTGCCCATCCCGGTTATCCCAAACCTCCCGCTTGCCTCAGCATCCAGAGGCATCGGGGCCACGTTTGGGACGGGATGCGGAAAACCAGGATAAGAAAACCACAGATTCCCCTTCCCAGCATCATCTCCCCTGGGAAGGGAAAACATAAAGAATTGACAGGGAATTTTTAAGGATGAAACCCTTAATTACCAAAAATTCCTTCGGATCCCAAGGCAGCCCCAGTTTTCCTCTCATTTTTCCCCCATTCATGCCTCAGTTTCCGCTGTTTTCCCCCTGTTTCCGCCCCCTTTCCCACCGGGATAACGACCTTTCCTCCCGCTCCCGGCGGTTCACAGGAGTCGGGATGAGCCCTGGGATGAGCTTCCCCCACGGCAGGAATTTTAAGTCGCTCCGATGGATTGTAAATATTTGGGATACGGCTGACGGGGAAGATTTAAACGCTTTAAGAGGGGAAAAATTGGCTCAAGATTCCTGAATCCCTCGGGATCTGCCCGGAGGCTCCTGCCCCGTCCCTGGACCTGCCAGAGCAGCCCCTCTGGATCCCTCTGGATCCCTCTGGATCCTCGGGAATGCGCTGTGTTCCCAAATGCTGGAGGCAGCTGAGCTTTGTGCTGTTTTCCATGGGAAAATCCCGGCTCCGTTGTTTTCTCCGTTGGGAATTTGGACATGGAAAATAGGGCGGGATTAAAGGATGGATGCAAGGATGGAGCCATGGATGGATGGATGGAAGGAAGGAGCTGGGAATGTCCAGCTGGAGAAGGGAAGAATCCAGGGAATCCTTGGAGCCCCTTCCCGAGCCTAATGGGGCTCCAGAAGAGCTGGAGAGGGATTTGGGACAAGGGCTGGAAGGACCTTAAATCCCATCCCATTCCAACCCCGACACTTCCCACTATCCCAGGGTGCTGCAGGCCCCGTCCAGCCTGGCCTTGGTCCGGGAATCCCTTTTCCCAAAGGATGTGGAATCCCTGGATGAGCTCCAAGCCAAATCACCTCGTCTCCCTCATCCTGGGAAAGGTCAGGAGTGGGATAGAGCCTTATTCCAAAGAGAATCCGGTGTTTCCCGAATTTGCCGAGCGGAGTCGATGGAGCAGCAGCGTGGGGGGATCCCAGGGCAGCGGGATCCTCCTTTCCCAACCCTCGTTCCCTCTCCAGACCCCGAGGGAAGATTCCAAGGTGGTGCTGGGGATCGGGATCCTCCTCTCCCAGCCCTTCACTCCTTTCCCAGATCCCACGGGAAGGAGACGAGGTGGTGCCAAATTCCCACAGGAGCGGGATCCGCCTTTCCCAGATCCCAAGGAAAGGAGCCGAGGTCCCAGGGATCAGGATCTGCCTTTCCCAGATCCCAAGGGAAGGAGCCGAGGTCCCAGGGATCAGGATCCTCCTTTCCCAGATCCCGAGGGAAGGAGCCGAGGTCCCAGGGATCAGGATCCTCCTTTCCCAGATCCCATGGGAAGGAGCCGAGGTGGTGCCAAATTCCCACAGGAGCAGGATCCTCCTTTCCCAGATCCCAAGGGAAGGAGCCGAGGTCCCGTGGGATCAGGATCCTCCTTTCCCAGATCCCAAGGAAAGGAGCCGAGGTAGTGCCAAGGTCTCATGGGAGTGGGATCCTCCTTTCCCAGATCCCGAGGGAAGGAGCCGAGGTCCCGTGGGATCAGGATCCACCTTCCCCAGATCCCGAGGGAAGGAGCCGAGGTCCCGTGGGATCAGGATCCTCCTTTCCCAGATCCCGAGGGAAGGAGCCGAGGTCCCGTGGGATCAGGATCCTCCTTTCCCAGATCCCGAGGGAAGGAGCCGAGGTGGTGCCAAGGTCCCATGGGAGCAGGATCCTCCTTTCCCAGATCCCAAGGAAAGGAGCTGAGGTCCCAGGGATCAGGATCCTCCTTTCCCAGATCCCGAGGGAAGGAGCCGAGGTCCCAGGGATCAGGATCCTCCTTTCCCAGATCCTGAGGGAAGGAGCCCAAGTCCCAGAGGATTGGGATTCTCCTCTCCCAGTTCCCGAGGGAAGAACCCGAGCTGGTACCAAGGACCCGGGGGATCGGGATCCTCCTCTCCCAGCCCCTCTTCCCCTCCCAGATCCCAAGGGAAGAATCCGAGGTCCCAGAGGATCGGGATCCTCCTTTCCCATATCCCAAAGTAAAGACTGGAGGTGATGCCGAGATCCCAAAGGATCAGGACCCTCCTCTGGCAGATCCCGAGGGAAGAATCCAAGGTCCCAGAGGATCGGGATCCTCCTTCCCGAACCCCTGAGGGAAGGACTGGGGGCGATGCCGAGATCCCAAAGGATCAGGACCCTCCTCTGGCAGATCCCGAGGGAAGAATCCCAAGTCCCCGAGGATCGGGACCCTCCTCTCCCAGCCCCTCCTCCCTCTCCCTCTCCCTCGGGAAGATCCCAGGCACTCCCGATTTTCCAACAATCCTTTATTTCTCTCTCCAAGGAATTGAATCCCGCGGGACAGATCGGCTTTGGCATGAGAACCAGGGAACCCTTCCCGGTGGGAATTGGGCGCCCTTGGATGAGGAAGATGCAGAAATTCCTCCCTGGAATCATCAGGAATTGTCCCTCCCGAGCCTCCTCCCCGACGGATATTCCTGGAATTCCACGGATAGCGCCGTTTACAATAAATATCCTCTGGAATCTCGCACACGGACAGCTCAAGGATCAGAAATCCGTGGATTTTCCTCTCTGGAAAGGCGACAAAACATCCCCAAAGTCCCTCCCCTGTTGTGTCCCCTCCAGGGGACTTTGGGTGCTGGGAGGGGAAAATCCCATCCTGGAAGGGTGGGAATGGGAGAGGAGGGAAGTTTTGCTTCCCTGTGGGGGTGGGGGTGACAGAGGTGACCCCCGGGGTATCCCGGGAATTCTGGGACCATCCCAGGGGTGAGGGTGGGGGCGGGAAGGGCTGTGGAGGGAAGGACGGAAAAGTGCTGTAATATCCCGAATTTCCCCCAAATACCTCTCCAGGGGGAACAGTTCCATCCCCGGAGCCTCGGTGAGCATGGAGATGGGGATCCCAGGGAATGATATCCCAAATTGTCCCTAAAATACCTCCCCAGGCGTAAGAATTCCATCCTGGAGTCCTGGTGAGAATGGAGATGGAGATCCCAAGGGATAATTTCCCAAAAATACCTCCCTGAGGGGAACAGATCCATCCCTGGAGAATTGGTGAGGATGGAAATGGGAATCCCAGGGGAAAATTGTCCCCAAAATTCCTCCCCGAGGGAAAAATTCCATTCCCAGAGTCTCAGTGGGGATGGAGATGGGGATCTCCAGGAAAAATATCCCAGATTTTCCCTAAAATACCTTCCCAGGGGGAACAATTCCATCCCTGGAAGGCTTGGTGAGGATGGAGATCCCAAGGGAATCTATCCTGGATTTTCCCCAAAATACCTCTCGGAGGGAAGTAATTCCATCCCTGGATTCTTGAGGAGGATGGAAATGGGGATCCCAGGGGAAAAAATCCCAAATTGTCCCCAGACACCTTCCCGAGGGGAACAATTCCATCCGCAGAGCCTCGGCAGGGCTGGGCATGGAGATCCCATGGCACCGACCGGCCTCACGCGGGTGATTCCCGCTGAATCCCGCGGGTGATTCCCCCTAAATCCCACGGGCGATTCCCGCTGAATCCCGCGGGTGATTCCCGCTGAATCCCGCGGGTGATTCCCGCTGAATCCCACGGGCGATTCCCCCTAAATCCCACGGGCGATTCCCGCTGAATCCCGCGGGTGATTCCCGCTGAATCCCGCGGGTGATTCCCGCTGAATCCCGCGGGCGATTCCCGCTGAATCCCGTGGGCGATTCCCGCTGAATCCCGCGGGCGATTCCCGCTGAATCCCGCGGGTGATTCCCGCTGAATCCCGTGGGCGATTCCCGCTGAATCCCGCGGGCGATTCCCGCTGAATCCCGCGGGCGATTCCCGCTGAATCCCGCGGGTGATTCCCGCTGAATCCCGCGGGCGATTCCCGCTGAATCCCACGGGCGATTCCCCCTAAATCCCACGGGCGATTCCCCCTAAATCCCGCGGGCGATTCCCGCTAAATCCCACGGGCGATTCCCGCTGAATCCCGCGGGCGATTCCTGCTGAATCCCGCGGGTGATTCCCGCTGAATCCCGTGGGCGATTCCCGCTGAATCCCGCGGGTGATTCCCGCTGAATCCCGCGGGCGATTCCCGCTGAATCCCGCGGGCGATTCCCGCTGAATCCCGTGGGCGATTCCCGCTGAATCCCGCGGGTGATTCCCGCTGAATCCCGCGGGTGATTCCCCCTAAATCCCACGGGCGATTCCCGCTAAATCCCGTGGGCGATTCCCGCTGAATCCCGCGGGTGATTCCCGCTGAATCCCGCGGGTGATTCCCGCTGAATCCCGCGGGTGATTCCCCCTAAATCCCACGGGCGATTCCCCCTAAATCCCGCGGGCGATTCCCGCTAAATCCCACGGGCGATTCCCGCTGAATCCCGCGGGCGATTCCCGCTGAATCCCGCGGGCGATTCCCGCTGAATCCCGTGGGCGATTCCCGCTGAATCCCGCGGGCGATTCCCGCTGAATCCCGCGGGTGATTCCCGCTGAATCCCGTGGGCGATTCCCGCTAAATCCCGCGGGCGATTCCTGCTGAATCCCGTGGGCGATTCCCGCTAAATCCCGCGGGCGATTCCCGCTAAATCCCGCGGGTGATTCCCGCTGAATCCCGCGGGTGATTCCTGCTAAATCCCGCGGGCGATTCCCGCTGAATCCCGTGGGCGATTCCCGCTAAATCCCATGGGTGATTCCCGCTGAATCCCGCAGGTGATTCCCGCTGAATCCCACGGGCGATTCCCGCTGAATCCCGTGGGCGATTCCTGCTGAATCCCATGGGTGATTCCCCCTAAATCCCACGGGCGATTCCCGCTGAATCCCACGGGCGATTCCCGCTAAATCCCACGGGCGATTCCCGCTGAATCCCGCGGGCGATTCCCGCTGAATCCTGCGGGTGGTTCCCGCTGAATCCCGTGGGCGATTCCCGCTGAATCCCGCGGGTGACTCCCCCTAAATCCCGCGGGCGATTCCCGCTGAATCCCGCGGGTGACTCCCCCTAAATCCCGCGGGCGATTCCCGCTGAATCCCGCGGGTGACTCCCCCTAAATCCCGCGGGCGATTCCCGCTGAATCCCGCGGGTGATTCCCACTGGATCCCTCGGGTGATTCCCCCTAAATCCCGCGGGCGATTCCCGCTGAATCCCGCGGGCGATTCCCGCTGAATCCCGCAGGCGATTCCCGCTGAATCCCGCAGGTGATTCCCGCTAAATCCCGCGGGTGATTCCCGCTAAGTCCCATGGGTGATTCCTGCTAAATCCCGCAGGTGATTCCTGCTAAATCCCATGGACTCCCAGCACTGCCCTCCCACAAAGGGTTAAGACGACCCCAAATCCCGGGAAGAGCAGGGTTTGGAGCAGCCTACGTGACTCCCAGCTGCTTTTCCGGCCGGCTGATGTGGAAAAGCTCCGGCTAAGCCCCTCTTAGCCTGATTTCCATGGCCGTGGGGTCCGTCTGCACTTCCCAGGGAATTCCCGAGGATCCAGAGCGTGGAGAGGGCAGGACTGGGAGGTGCCCCCCCAATCCCGCTGGATTCCGAGGCTCCCCCGCTCTCCCAACTTTCACATTTTCAAGGAGTGGTTTTTTTGTGAAATAAAAATCCAAGAGGTTTAAATTAAAATCCCAATCTGGAGCGAACCGGGATCTGGGATCTGGGCCCGCTCCGGCGTCATTCCGGAGTCCAGAGCAGCTTCCTCGGGATCCGGGCCAGGGGGCGAAGGGGCTACACGGAGCTGCGGCGCTTGGCGAATCCCGGGAAGGCCGCCAGGCTCTGGAGCCCGGTGGACACGGAGCTGATGGCGGAACGCCGGGAATGGCAGAAGCACCGGTGCTCCGGAGTCTCGGGACAGCGGGCGGGCGAGGAGTGGCTGCGCTCCACGCCCGTGTCCGAGCTGGACAAATCCCTGGGAATGATCATGGGGATGGAATACTGCAGCTTCTCGCGGCTCTTGTACCACAGGCACGAGCACATGGACTGGAAGTGCAGCACCTCGGCGTAGACGTTCCGGAAGCCGCTCTCGGCCGGGGCCACCGCGGCGGCCTCGGGGACGGCGGGGACGGCGCCGGGCCGGGCGGCCCGGCTGAGCAGCGCCCGCTGCTCGGCGTCCCGGCGCTCGTCCTCGGCGTTCATGGTCATGAAGCGCAGCACCACCAGGTTGAGGAAGGCGCCGATGACCGTGAGCCCCGCCAGGATGTAGACGAAGCTGAAGGCCACGTACTGCGGCTGCGTCTGCAGCGCCTGGTCCTTCTGCAGCGCCACGTAGTCGCCGAAGCCGATGGTGGTCAGCGTGATGAAGCAGTAGTAGTAGGCCTGGAAGAAGCTCCAGTTCTCGTAGTGCGAGAAGGCGGCGGCGCCGATGCAGAGCGTGCTGACGCACGAGAAGAAGCCGATGGTCACCATGTTGGCCATGGACACCTCCGGCCGCCGCATGCCCAGGCGCTTCTTGAGGCGCCGCAGCAGCGAGCGCACCCAGGTGTTGATGCGCTCGCCCAGGCTCTGGAACATCACCAGCGTCAGGGGGATGCCCAGCAGCGCGTAGAGCATGCAGAAAACCTTCCCGCCGTCCGTGCTGGGCGCCGCGTGCCCGTAGCCTGGGGAGAAGGGAGAGAGGGATCGGATCCGTGCTCCCGGCGGGAATCGGGAGTGGGGAAGGGCGCTCGGAAGCGCGGGAGTGGCGGAATCCCGGAATGGTTTGGGTGGGAGAGGAGATTAAAGCTCATCCCGATCCAACGCTGACACCTGCCACGATCTCAGGGTGCTCCAGCCTGGCCTTGGGCACTGCCAGGGATCCAGGGGCAGCCACAGCTTCTCTGGCAATTCCAGCCCAGCCGGGAATTCCTTCCCAAGATCCCAGCCCGAGCTCCCTTTTCCCACTGGGAAGCCATTCCCTGCCTCCTGCCCCTCCAGCCCTTTCCCAAATCTCAGCTCTCCTGGAGCCCCTTTAGGCTCAGGAAGCGGCTCCGAGGATTCCCTGGATCTTTCCCTTCTCCAGGTGAACATTCCCAGCTCTCCCAGCCTGGCATTGGATCCATCCCCATCCTGACTCCTCTCCAAGAAAGAGTTTCAGGAACGAGGGGCTTCACTTGGAATCTCAGGACTCCAGGAAGGGTCTCCCTTCCCTTTTCCTCCCTTTTCCCATCCCCGACTTCCACAAAGATCCCTCTGGATGGATTCTGAGTCTCCTTTAGCATGGAATCCTGGAATGGTTTGGGGGGGAAAGGAGATTAAAGCTCATCCCGATCCAGTGCTGACACCTGCCACGATCCCGGGGTGCTCCAGCCTTTCCTGGGACATTGCCAGGGATCCAGGGGCAGCCACAGCTTCTCTGGGAATTCCAATCCAGCCCCTCCCCAACTTCTCAGCCGGGAATTCCTTCCCAAGATCCCAGCCCGAGCTCCCCTTTCCCACTGGGAAGCCATTCCCTGCCTCCTGCCCCTCCAGCCCTTTCCCAAATCCCAGCTCTCCTGGAGCCCCTTTAGGCTCAGGAAGCGGCTCCGAGGATTCCCTGGATCTTTCCCTTCTCCAGGTGAACATTCCCAGCTCTCCCAGCCTGGCATTGGATCCATCCCCATCCTGACTCCTCTCCAAGAAAGAGTTTCAGGAACGAGGGGCTTCACTTGGAATCTCAGGACTCCAGGAAGGGTCTCCCTTCCCTTTTCCTCCCTTTTCCCATCCCCGACTTCCACAAAGATCCCTCTGGATGGATTCTGAGTCTCCTTTAGCATGGAATCCTGGAATGGTTTGGGGGGGAGGGAGGGACCTCAAATCCCACCTCGTTCCAACCCCGACACCTTCCACTCTCCCAGGCTGCTCCAAGCCCCATCCAGCTTTTCCTTGGACACTCCCAGGGATCCAGGGGACAGCCACAGCTTCCCTGGGAATCCTGTGCCAGTGACGATGTTTGGATGGACCCCTGGCTTTGGGCACTGGAGATCCCACTCCCCAAAATTCCCATCCCAGAGCCGCGGAGATGGGGAGATCGGGAATTCTGGCGGTCTCGGGGGCCAAGGGCTCCGTTTGCGCTCTGTCACCCCCGCCCTGCCCCCGTCCCGGTGCCCCAGTTCCCGCCATCCAGGGGCTGCATCCGCATCCAGCCCCGGCAGCCGCTGCGCTCCCGTAATCCCTCGACGCTGCAGATGGGATTTATCCCGCTCCGTGCCGGCGGATCGGCGTTCCCGGATGGATCCCGGGATGGCCTGGCCAGGGCCAGCTCAGGCCTTGGGATGGGGGTGGCAGGAACCCGCTGTTCCTCTTTTCCTGTCCCTTTTCCTGTCCCTGTCCCTTTCCTCCTTTTCCTTTTCCATCCCTTTCCAATCCCTTTCCCTTTCCTTCTCTTTCTTCCTTTCCCTTTCTCTTTCTTCTTTCTCATTTTTCTCTATTCCTGCTTTTCCTCCTTTTTCTCCTTTTCCTCCTTTTCTGTTCCTTCTCCTTTTCCTCCTTTCCCTTTGTCTTCCCCTTTCCTTATCTTTTTTCTTTCCCTTTCTCTTTTTCCTTTTCTTCCTTTTCTTCTTTCTTTCTTTTTCCTTTCCATCCTTTTCCGTGTCCTTTCCCCTTTTCCAATTCCCTTTTCCTTTTCTTTCTTACTTTCCCTGTTTTTCATTTTCCTCCTTTCCCTCTTTTCCCTTTCTCTTTTTCCCTTCCCCCTTTTCTCTTTCCTTTCCACTTCCCTCTTTTCCCTCTCCCTTTTCCTTTCCCTTTCCCAGGAAACCTGGGAGCAGACAGGAGCAGAGGCTGCCCGGGAGACTCCAAACCCTTCCCTGGGACTCGGAGCATTCCTGGGACATGCCCTGGGCCCCTTTTCCAAGGCCTATCCCAGACCAGTCCCCCAAACCCTTGGGAATGCCGAGAGCAGCTCATCCGGCCCCTGTCCCTAATCCCGACCCTGTGTCCCCCTCGCTGCCACCCTGGGGGGGACAAGGATTGAGCTGGAGCGAGGGGAAAACCGGGATCGCGAGATCTCCTCCAGGGAGGGGCTGCCATGGGATCGTCTCTGTGGGAGACAGGGAGGGATGGAATCGGCAGAGGGGGAATCAACGGAGAGGGAATCGATGGCGAGGGAATCCATGGAGAGGGAATCAAATGGGGAGAGAATCAATGGAGAGGGAATCAGTGGGAAGGAATCCATGGAGAGGGAATCCATGGAGAGGGAAACAACAGGGAGGGAATTGATGGAGAGGGAATCAGTGGGAGGGAATCGATGGGAAGGAAATGATGGGAGGGGATTGATGGGAGGGAATCGATGGAGAGAGAGCAGCACCTGAGAGAGGCACCTGAGAACATCTCTGGAGAGCAACACCTGAGCATCACCAAAAAACATCACCTGGGACATCACCTGAGAGCATCACCAAGAACATCAGTGGAGAGCATCACCTGAGCATCACCTGAGAGCGTCATCCGGACATCCCTGAAGAGCAGCACCTAAAATCATCACCTGAGCATCACCTGAGCATCACCTGAGAGCATTCCCTGAGACCACCACCAGAAAACATCACCTGAGAGAGAGCATCACTGGAGAGCATCACCTGAGAGCATCACCTGAGAAACAGCTGAGAGCATCAGCTGAGAGCGTCAGCTGAGAACCACCTGAGAACCACCTGAGAGCATCACCTGAGAGCATCACCTGAGAAACACCTGAGAGCATCAGCTGAGAGCATCAGCTGAGAACCACCTGAGAACCACCTGAGAACCACCTGAGAGCATCACCTGAGAGCATCACCTGAGAAACACCTGAGAGCATCAGCTGAGAGCGTCAGCTGAGAACCACCTGAGAAACACCTGAGAGCATCACGTGAGCATCACCTGAGAAACACCTGAGAGCATCACGTGAGCATCACCTGAGAGCATCACCTGAGAAACACCTGAGAGCATCAGCTGAGAGCATCAGCTGAGAGCATCACCTGAGAGCATCATTGGAGCATCACCTGAGAGCATCACCTGAGAGCATCACCTGAGAACCACCTGAGAGCATCACGTGAGCATCACCTGAGAAACACCTGAGAGCATCACGTGAGCATCACCTGAGAGCATCACCTGAGAAACACCTGAGAGCATCAGCTGAGAGCATCAGCTGAGAGCATCAGCTGAGAGCATCACCTGAGAGCATCATTGGAGCATCACCTGAGAGCATCACCTGAGAGCATCACCTGAGAACCACCTGAGAGCATCACCTGAGCATCACCTGAGAAACACCTGAGAGCATCCCCTGAGAGCATCACCTGAGAGCATCCCCTGAGAGCATCCCCCTGAGCATCCCCTGAGCATCACCTGAGAACCACCTGAGAGCATCCCCTGAGAGCATCGCCTGCTCCTCGTGTGCTCCCTGCTCCTCCCTCGTGTCCCTTCCCTGTTCCTCGTGTCCCTTCCTGCCCCTTCTGTCTCTCTCCATGCTCCTCATGTCCCTTCCCTGTTCCCCATGTCCTTCTCACTCCTTGTGTCCCTTCCCTTGCTCCCTGTGTCCTTTCCCTGCTCCCTGTGTCCCTCTCTCCCTGTTCCCTGTGTCCATCTCTCCCTGCTCCTTGTGTCCTTTCCCTGCTCCCTCTGTCCTTTCCCTGCTCCCTGTGTCCTTTCCCTGCTCCCTGTGTCCATCTCTCCCTGCTCCTTGTGTCCTTTCCCTGCTCCCTGTGTCCTTCTCTCCCTGTTCCCTGTGTCCTTCTCTCCCTGCTCCTTGTGTCCTTTCCCTGCTCCCTGTGTCCATCTCTCCCTGCTCCTTGTGTCCTTTCCCTGCTCCTTGTGTCCTTTCCCTGTTCCCTGTGTCCTTCTCTCCCTGTTCCCTGTGTCCTTTCCCTGTTCCCTGTGCCCTTTCCCTGTTCCCTGAGTCCCTTCCCTGCTCCTCGTGTTCACTCCAGAGTCACATCCCCAGCCCTCATCCCGCCCTCCACCATCCCCTTCCCATCATCCCAAATCTCCCCATTCCAGCTGTTTGGGATGGATTTTGGGATGGAGCCTCCAGCAGTGCCCACGGGTGTCTTCCCAAAACCTCCCTGAGCATCCTCCTGCCTTTCCCTGCCTTTCCCTGCCTGCTCCTGCCCTCTCCAGCCGCCTCCAGCCTCTCCATCCCTCTGCATCCCTCTCCAGCCTCCCGGAGCTATTTTTAGCCCTCTTTCCCGAGGGAAGGGAGTTTATGAGCTCTCCAAGCGTCCGTCAATCCCCCGATCCGCCCCCCCCGTCCCCGGTTTTAGCAGGAGCTGCCTGAGCTCGGGCACGTCTGAGCTTGGGGGAGAAGGTCGGGAACGGCAGATCCAGCCAGCGGCGAGAGGGAAAACCCCGGGAAAGCGGCGCAGGGGGTGACCCCCAAATCCCTCTGGGACCCGCGGCTGGCGAGGAATTGTGTCGGAGAGCAGGGCCACATTCCAGCCTGGAAATCCGCCGGGAATAAGCCCTGAAATCCCGGCTCCTTCTCCACCTCCTGCCCCCCTCCACCCCCCCAGTCCTTCCCAGCTCCCAGAGGTGTCCCGGGAGCGCTGGAGCCGAGGGACGGCGGGGTCGGGATCCCGCTGCGGGCGGGCCGGGAGCAGGGATCGTGTCCCCAGGGAGGGAGGATGACACGTCCCGAAGGAACGCGGCCGATCCTGGCCTTTTTAGGGATGGAGGAGCGGGGCTGGATCCGGCCTCGGAGCAGGTGCAGGCCTGGCCCCGGGCCGGGAGCGAAGCCCGGCTGTCGGAGCGATGGACGGCCGGGATTAGCGGGACAGCTGCGGGAACGGGAACGGCGAGGGGGAAAATGGGACGCGGCTGGAGCGGGCAGAGGGTTGGGAAGGCAGGAAAGGATCACTGGGAATGAGGCTGGAAGGGTGGGAGGGGGATGAGCCCTCCAGGAGGGAGCGCAGGGAGTGGGGCGGGGGATGCGGGGAACCGGGGAATGGGGCAGGGGAAACAGGGAATCGGGGAATCAGGGAGTCAGGGAATCGGGGAGTCAGGGAATCGGGGAGTCAGGGAATCAAGGAGTCAGGGAATCTGGGAATCAGGGAATCTGGGAATCAGGGAGTCAGGGAATCAGGGAGTCAGGGAATCTGGGAATCAGGGAATCTGGGAATCAGGGAGTCAGGGAATCAGGGAGTCAGGGAATCGGGGAATCGGGGAACCGGGGAATCTGGGAATGGGGTAGGGGGTGCTGGGAATCAGGGAATGGGGCAGGGGAACCAGGGAATCAGGGAATCAGGGAGTCAGGGAGTCAGGGAATCAGGGAGTCGGGGAATCGGGGAATCAGGGAATCAGGGAGTCGGGGAATCAGGGAGTCAGGGAATCAGGGAGTCGGGGAATCGGGGAATCAGGGAATCAGGGAGTCGGGGATCAGGGAGTCGGGGAATCAGGGAATCGGGGAATCAGGGAGTCAGGGAATCAGGGAATGGGGCAGGGGAACCAGGGAATCAGGGAATCAGGGAATGGGGCAGGGGGTGCTGGGAATCAGGGAATCAGGGAATGGGGGAATCAGGGAATAGGGGAATGGGGGAATCAGGGAATCAGGGAATGGGGTAGGGGAACCAGGGAATCAGAACAGGGGGATCCAGGGAATGGGACAGGGGGATCCAGGGAACCGGGACAGGGGATTCAGGGAATGGGGCGGGGGATGGATGGAGTCTCCTCATGCCAGCCCTTCCCCATATCCCAGTGCTCCCAGTAAGGATCAGCATCTTGCTCCCAGTACGGATTACTGTCCCAGTGCTCCCAGTAAGGATCATTGACCCAGTGCTCCCAGTAAGGATCATTGTCCCATTGTTGCCAGTAAGGATCATTGTCCCAGTGCTCCCACTAAGGATCACTGTCCCCCTGTTCCCAGTAAGGATCAGCATCCCACTGTTCCCAGTAAGGATCGTTGTCCCAGTGCTCCCAGTACGGATCACTGTCCTGCTGTTCCCAGTACAGATCACTGTCCCAATGTTCCCAGTAAGGATCACTGTCCCAGTGCTCCCAGTAAGGATCAGCATCCCACTGTTCCCAGTAAGGATCACTGTTCCCAGTGCTCCCAGTAAGGATCAGCATCCCACTGTTCCCAGTAAGGATCACTGTTCCCAGTGCTCCCAGTAAGGATCAGCATCCCACTGTTCACAGTAAGGATCACTGTTCCCAGTGCTCCAGTAAGGATCAGCATCCCACTGTTCCCAGTAAGGATCACTGTTCCCAGTGCTCCCAGTAAGGATCAGCATCCCACTGTTCCCAGTAAGGATCACTGTCCCAGTGCTCCCAGTAAGGATCAGCATCCCACTGTTCCCAGCGCCAGGACTCAGCCCGGCCATCCCAGCTGTCCCCAGGCCGGGGGAGGGGACCCAGCTGTTCCCCAGGAGCCGCCCGCATTCCCGGGAATGGCAACCGAGCCGTGAGAGGGCAGCTGGGAACGGCAGCAGGTGCCGGTGGCTGCGGAATTCCAGCCTGTGCCGGGAAAACCTGGAGCTGGCACCGAGGGACACGGCCAGGGGGACACCTGGGTCCTGCAGAGCCACCAGAATCCCTGGATGGGGCTGAGGGCAGGGGAAGGGGCCCAGGGACACCTCCTGCAGCTGGAGCAGAGGGATGGGATCTGGAGTGGGATGAGCCGGGAATGAAGAGCTGGAGGGACCCCTGGACACCCAGAATGCCGACTGTTCTGTTGCAGCTGTTCCTTGTATCCATCCACCCATCCATGGATCCATGGATCCAGACATCCCTCCATGGATCCATCCATCCATCTCTCCATGGATCCATGGATCCATCCATCTGTCCATGGATCCATCCATCCATCCATCCATCCATGGATCCATCCATCCATCCCTCCATGGATCCATGGATCCATCCATCTGTCCATGGATCCATCATCCATCCATGGATCCATCCATCCATCCATCCATCCATGGATCCATCCCTCCATGGATCCATCCATCCATCCATGGATCATCCATCCATCCCACCCATCCATGGATCCATCCCTCCATGGATCCAATCATCCATCCATCCATGGATCCATCCTCCATCCATCCATCCATCCACCCATCCATGGATCCATCCATCCATGGATCCAATCATCCATCCATCCATGGATCCATCCCTCCATCCATCCATCCATCCGTGGATCCATCCATCCATGGATCCATACATCCACCCATGGATCCCTCCCTCCACCCATCCGTGGATCCATGGATCCAGCCATCCATCCATCCATGGATCCATTCATCATCCATCCATGGATCCCTCCATCCATCCCTCCATCCCTCCCTCCATCCCTCCATCCCTCCATCCATGGATCCATGGATCCCTCCATCCATCCCTCCATCCATCCATGCCTCCCTCCCTCCATCCCTCTCTCCTCCCACATCCCAAACTCCCTCTGCTCTGTCTCCCCCTGCTCCCACTTTCCCCCCACCCCAGAAAAGTGGGATGTCATTCCATGGATGGGGTGCTGGAACAATGTGAGAGTCCCCATGGGATCCCAAGGATTGGGGACTCCCAGGATTCCCCATTCCCAGCAGGATTGGGGGGGGGTTGGATGTGGGGCCGCACCCTGAGTGCCCCCCTTTATTCCCCACATCCCCCCAAAATTCCTGCGTCATTCCCAAAGGGATTTGCATCCACACTGGGATCCCTCCTGGATTTTTTGGGGTGGGGGGGGGGGGGGTGGCTGATTTCCCCCTTCCCCAGCGCCTCCCGCAGCCGGGGGGGTCGGGATGGAGTCATGGAAAATCCCGGCGCCGGCCAAGCTCCCTGTTTGCGCCAAAACTGGCAATTTTTCCTTGGATTCTGGGGCCTCGCCAGCCCCTTCCCGGCCCCCCCCGCCAGCCCTCCCCTCTCCCTGGAAAAGGGGGGCCCCCAGCAGGAAGGGGGGTCCTGAGCCCATGGATAAGGTGGGATATCCGGGAATGGGATATCCCAAAGGGGGTGGTCCCACCTTTGGGAGGGGGGCACCGGCTCCAGCGGGAATGAAAAGTCCACAAGGATTTAGGATGGATTTGTGTCTCAAAATGGGCAGGGATGGGGGGCCGGGTCCTTCCCGGGAAAGGGGGATCCTGGTCCAGGCACGGAATTCCCTCCCGGAGCATCCAGGGGTCCTGAGCCCACCTGAGGAGGGACAGAGCCCCCGGCCCCGGGCAGGATTCCAAAGGATCCCTGGGATGGGGATGTGGGACGGGGATATGGGATATGGGATGTGGGCTATGGGATATGGGATGGGGATGTGGGATGGGGATATGGGGATATGGGGATATGGGATATGGGATGTGGGATATGGGATATGGGATATGGGATGTGGGATATGGGATGTGGGATATGGGAGGGGGATGTGGGAGGGGGGATGGGGGATATGGGATGTGGGATGTGGGATATGGGATATGGGATAGAGGATATGGGATATGGGATGTGGGATATGGAATATGGGATGGGGATATGGGATATGGGATATGGGATATGGGATGGGGATATGGGATGGGGATATGGGATATGGGATGGGCATATGGGATATGGGATATGGGATATGGGATGGGGATGTGGGATGGGGATATGGGGATATGGGGATATGGGGATATGGGATATGGGATGTGGGATGTGGGATATGGGATGTGAAATGTGGGATGGGAACGTGGGATGGGAATGGGGATGCAGGGCAGGAATGAGGGATGCAGGGATGGATCCAGTCCCTTCTGCCTGGGAGCTGCTGATTCCGTCCATCCCAGAAATCCCATTCCCGGCTCTTGGATCCACACCCAGCCCGAGACACCAGCCCCGGTGCTCGGGAAAAATTGGGAAAAACTCCTAAACCTCCCAAAATCTGGGATGGTTTTTCCTGGCCCGGATCCACCCCCCCTCCCCGGCCCGTGGTGTTCGTTCCTTGCTCCCAGCCGGGATTTGCTGGGATTTAAGGAGGAATCCGCTGGGAAAGGCCAGGAGCGGGAATGGATGGCTGCTGTCGCTCCCGGATGGAAAAAAGCCGGGAATTTATGGCCTGGGCGGGAGAGAGGGATGGGAGAGGGATGCAGGGAGAGGGAGGATCCAGAGGGGCTCCGATACCAATCCCGATCCCGATCCCTGTGCTGAATCCCATGGGAAAACCCACATGAGGCCTCCCCACCCTCGGGTTTGCCGGAGTCTCCTTGGGAAGAGATTCCCTGGAAAAGGCACTGGATCCCATCCGGGCTGGGATTGTCACCCCACACCCTCATCCCACCGGGAAGGGGCTCCGATCCCAACAGGAATTCTCCACGTCCTCGTCCACCCCCTTCCTGCTCATTCCCGGTGGGAAAATCCCTGGCAGAGGATCCAGAGGGAACACCCAGGAATCCCAGTATGAAACTGGGAAAGGCAACTGGGAAGGGAGGGAAGCGATCCCGATTTTCCAGTGCTGCTCTCTGACAATTCCCGGGAATGGGACGCCCCAACAACCCCAGGGATGGCCGGGATCGCTCTCCCGGGAAAAGCCAGGAGGGAACAGGAATTCCAGCCCTGGAACTGCAGTGGAATTTCCCCCCTTCCCTGTTAATTCCAAAGCCTATGGATGGTTTGGGAGGTGCCACCAGTGAATTCCATGGGAATGGGGTTTTTTTTGTGGAACGGGAACAGCAACGTCCCGAGGGGATGGAAGGAATTCCAGCCCTGGAATTCCGGTGGGAATTCTCCCCCTTTCCTGTTAATTCCAAGTCCCATTCCCTGTTCCAAGGGGCCACCACAGATTTCCACGGAAATTGGTTTTTTGTGGAACAGCAACGTCCCGAGGGAATGGAAGGAGAAGGGGCCGTTCCCCAACTGCTCCATGCTCCTTATCCCAGCAATTCCCAAATATTCCCGGAGTTTTTCCCTCAAATCCAGGGAATTCAGAGCCTCGGCCCCGGCGGTGGCCCCACTGCTGGAGGTGACAGCGCTGATCCCAAATCCTGCCCCATGCCAGGACTGGGAGCAGGGAAGGGCCGTGGATGCCATGGATTGGGAACAGCGGGGGGGCACCGGCCCGGGGGGGACGGGAGGGGACAGGAGGGGACGGGGCTGATAAGGGGGGGTGATAAAGGGGGTGATAAGGGGGGACAGGGGGTGATAAGGAGGGACAGGGGGTGATAAGAGGGGATAGGGAGTGATAAGGAGGGACAGGGGGGTGATAAGAGGGGATGGGGGGTGATAAGAGGGGACAGGGGGTGATAAGAGGGGACAGGGGGTGATAAGAGGGGATGGGGGGTGATAAGAGGGGACAGGGGGTGATAAGGAGGGACAAGGGGTGATAAGAGGGGACAGGGGGTGATAAGGAGGGACAGGGGGTGATAAGAGGGGACAGGGGGTGATAAGGGGGGACAGGGGGTGATAAGGGGGGACAGGGGGTGATAAGAGGGGACAGGAAGGGGTCAGGGAGTGACTGGGGGGACAGAGGGGGACAGGAGGGGACAGAGGAGGCAGGGGGTGATAAGGGGGGACAGGGGGTGATAAGGGGACACAGGAGGTGATAAAGGGGACAGGGGGTGATAAGAGGGGACGGGGGGTGATAAGAGGGGACAGGGGGTGATCATGGGGAACAGGAAGGGGTCAGCGAGTGACTGTGGGGACAGAGGGGGACAGAGGAGACAGGGGGTGATAAGGAGGGACAGGGGGGTGATAAGAGGGGACAGGGAGGTGATAAGAGGGGATGGGGGGTGATAAGGGGGGACAGGGGGTGATAAGGAGGGACAGGGGGTGATAAGAGGGGACAAGGGGTGATAAGGAGGGACAGGGGGTGATAAGAGGGGACAGGGGGTGATAAGAGGGGACAGGAAGGGGTCAGGGAGTGACTGGGGGGACAGAGGGGGACAGGAGGGGACAGAGGAGGCAGGGGGTGATAAGGGGGGACAGGGGGTGATAAGGGGACACAGGAGGTGATAAGGGGGGACAGGGGGTGATAAGAGGGGACAGGGGGTGATAAGGGGACACAGGAGGTGATAAGGGGGGACAGGGGGTGATAAGGGGGGACAGGGGGTGATAAGGGGGGACAGGGGGTGATAAGAGGGGATGGGGGGTGATAAGAGGGGACAGGGGGTGATAAAGGGGGACAGGGGGTGATAAGAGGGGATGGGGGGTGATAAGGAGGGACAGGGAGGTGATAAGGGGGGGACAGGGGGTGATAAGAGGGGACAGGGGGTGATAAGGGGGGACAGGGAGATGATAAGGGGGGGACGGGGTGATAAGGGGGGACAGGGGGTGATAAGGAGGGACAGGAGGGTGATAAGGGGGGACAGGGGGTGATAAGGGGGGGACAGGGGGTGATAAGGGGGGGACAAGGGGTGATAAGGGGGGACAGGGGGTGATAAGGAGGGACAGGGGGGTGATAAGGGGGGACAGGGGGTGATAAGGAGGGACAGGGGGTGATAAGGGGGGACAGGGGGTGATAAGGGGGGGACAAGGGGTGATAAGGGGGGACAGGGGGTGATAAGAGGGGACAGGGGGTGATAAGGAGGGACAGGGGGTGATAAGGGGGGACAGGGGGTGATAAGAGGGGACGGGGGGTGATAAGGGGGGACAGGGGGTGATAAGGAGGGACAGGGGGTGATAAGGGGGGGACAGGGGGTGATAAGGGGGGACAGGGGGTGATAAGGAGGGACAGGGGGTGATAAGGGGGGACAGGGGGTGATAAGGGGGGGACAAGGGGTGATAAGGGGGGACAGGGGGTGATAAGGAGGGACAGGGGGGTGATAAGGGGGGACAGGGGGTGATAAGGAGGGACAGGGGGTGATAAGGGGGGACAGGGGGTGATAAGGGGGGGACAAGGGGTGATAAGGGGGGACAGGGGGTGATAAGAGGGGACAGGGGGTGATAAGGAGGGACAGGGAGGTGATAAGAGGGGACTGGGGGTGATAAGGGGGGACAGGGGGTGATAAGAGGGGACAGGGGGTGATAAGGAGGGACGGGGGGTGATAAGAGGGGACAGGGGGTGATAAGGAGGGACGGGGGGTGATAAGGAGGGACAGGAAGGGGTCAGCGAGTGACTGTGGGGACAGAGGGGGACAGGAGGGGACAGAGGGGGACAGGAGGGGACAGAGGAGACAGGAGGTGATAAGGGGGGACGGGGGGTGATAAGGGGGGACAGGAGGTGATAAGGGGGGACGGGGGGTGATAAGGGGGGACAGGAAGGAGTCAGGGAGTGACTGTGGGGACAGAGGGGGACAGGAAGGGACAGAGGTGTGACAAATGGGGCAGAAGGGGGGACAGGGGCCACGAAGGGGACACGAGGGGGACTTTGGGGACAGAAGGAGGACGAGAGGGTGAGAAATGGGGACAGAGGGGAACGGGAGGGGCTGTGGGGGCAGGAGGGGACGGGGGACACGGGGGACAGGAGGGTACAGGGGGTGATGGAGGGGACAGGAGGGGACACGGAGGGGACAGGAGGGGACAGAAGGAGGACAAGAGGGGGTGACAGCGGGGCCAGGAGGGGACAGAAGGAAACGGGGGGGGGCTCTGGGGACAGGAAGGGCCGGGGGGGGGTGACAAATGGGGACAGGAGGGGACGGGGGGCACAGGAGGGGACAGGAGGGGACAAACGGGGACAAAGGGCCCCGGTCTCCTCCCGGCTCCGGTTCCGGGCGCTGTTCCCGTGCCAGAGGCCCGGGCGGGTCGGTGGCAGATGGTGACACCGCGGTGGCGTTTGCCACCTGCTCCCTCTCCGCTGGCGGCCGGGGGGGAGCGGGGAGGATGGGATGGCGTCTTTTGGGATGGCGTTTTTTGGGATCGCGTCTTTTGAGATGGCGTCTTTTGGGATCGCGTCTTTTGAGATGGCGTTTTTTTGGGATGGCATCTTTTGGGATGGAGTCTTTTAGGATGGCATTTTTTTGGGATCGCGTCTTTTGGGATGGCGTTTTTTGGGATGGCGTCTTTTGAGATGGCGTTTTTTTGGGATGGCGTCTTTTGGGATGGAGTCTTTTAGGATGGCATTTTTTTGGGATCGCGTCTTTTGGGATGGCGTTTTTTTGGGATGGCGTCTTTTGGGATGGCGTCTTTTGGGATGGCGTCTTTTGGGATGGCTTTTTTTGGGATCACATCTTTTGGGATGGTGTCTTTTGGGATGGAGTCTTTCGAGATGGCATTTTTTTGGGATGGCGTTTTTTTTGGGATGGCGTCTTTTGGGCTGGCGTCTTTTGGGATGGCATCTTTTGGGATGGCATTTTTTTGGGATGGCGTCTTTTGGGATCGCATCTTTTGGGATGGCATTTTTTTGGGATGGCGTCTTTTGGGATCACATCTTTTGGGATGGCGTCTTTTGGGATGGTGTTTTTTTGGGATCACATCTTTTGGGATGGCGTATTTTTGGGATCACATCTTTTGGGATGGCATCTTTTGGGATGGCATTTTTTTGGGATGGCGTCTTTTGGGATCACATCTTTTGGGATGGCGTCTTTTGGGATGGCGTCTTTTTGGGATGGCGTCTTTTGGGATGGCGTCTTTTGGGATGGCGTTTTTTTGGGATCGCGTCTTTTGGGATGGCGTTTTTTTGGGATGGCGTTTTTTTGGGATGGCGTCTTTTGGGATGGCATTTTTTTGAGATCACATCTTTTGGGATGGCGTCTTTTGAGATGGCATTTTTTTGGGATGGCGTCTTTTGGGATGGCGTCTTTTGAGATGGCGTTTTTTTGGGATCACGTCTTTTGGGATCACATTTTTTTGGGATCGCATCTTTTGGGATGGCGTTTTTTTGGGATGGCGTCTTTTGGGATGGCGTTTTTTGGGAGTGATCCAGAGCCAGCGCAGCCCGCCCTGGCTCGGGGCAGCGGCAGAGGTGACAAGGGACACGCGGGGTGACACCGCCACCCCCCCGGGGACCTGCGCGCTCCAAGGGCGGCCCCGCTCCTTCCCTGCCTCTGGAATTGCGGGAGGGGGGGACATCCCAGCCCCTGGAATTGCTTTGGAGCAGCGCCGGGAGCTGCTCCTCTCCTGGCTTTTTTTTTCATGGATAAAGGGGAAAAAAACCCAAAAGGGATCCAAACTTTTCCCAGTGGGATCTGTAATCCCGGGTTTTCCTCCTTCCCGTCCCACCGGGATCTCCCCCGGCTCAGGAGCTGCTTCCCGATCCCAGTCTGGCTTTTCCCTGTCCCGCCGAGAGCTGGGTGCGGAATTCCCGGAAAAATCCCTTTTTTCCTGCCCTGGAAAACCCAATTCCATGGGAAGAATGGAGTTTTCCATCCCTTTTCCCTGGATCTGGAGGGGTTTCCTCTCATTCCAGCCTCATCCCAGCTTTGCTGCATATCCAGACACCCAAATAATGGGATTTTGGGAAAACCGATCTTCCTGCACATCTGGATGTCCGAGCCCCTTCTCCCACATCCCTGGAAATCCCGGGAAAACCAGGCTGGATACAGGGAAAGCCATTGGGGGCCATTCCCTCTGCAATTCCCACCCCGGACACACATTTGGGATACCGGGAATCCTCATCCCGATCCCAAAGCCATGGAGTCCAACACCAGGATTTAAAGGTTTGGAGCACTGGGAGCAGCAGGAATTTCTGGGATGCGATGGTTGGCTTGGGATCAGCCCCACTCCAGCATTCCCAGCTCCCGGCAGCGGGATTGGGAATCTCGGGAGAGGCAGAGTGAGATCCCGGTCCCTGCCCGTGGTCACGGTTCCTTGGGATGGATCCCAGTGGATCCGGGTGGATTTGTGTCCCTCTCCGGAGGGACATTCCAGGATCCTTGGGATGGGCTGGATCCCGCTGGAGCTTCCCAGCTCCCCCCCACCCGCCCAGCTTCCAGAGCTTTTCCGGCTGCTCCTGGCAGCAGGATCGGGAATCCTGGGAAAGGCCAGAGCTGGGATCCACCTGGCAGCAGCTGCGCCAGCACCGGGATAACGATGGGAATGAAGAACACCGGGATACTGGGAATAACAAACACCCTGACAGCACCGGGATAATGGGAATGAAAAACACTGGGTTACTGGGAATAACAAACACCCTGACAGCACCGGGATAATGGGAATGACAAACACTGGGATACTGGGAATGACAAACACCCTGACAGCGGGATAATGGGAATGACAAACACCGGGATACCGGGAATGACAAACACTGGGATACTGGGAATGACAAACACCCTGACAGCGGGATAATGGGAATGGCAAACACCGGGATACCGGGAATGACAAACACTGGGATACTGGGAATGACACCCTGACAGCGGGATAATGTGAATGACAAACACCGGGATACCGGGAATGACAAACACCCTGACAGGGGGATAATGGGAATGGCAAACACTGGGATACCGGGAATGACAAACACCCTGACAGGGGGATAATGGGAATGGCAAACACTGGGATACCGGGAATGACAAACACCCTGACAGGGGGATAATGGGAATGACAAACACCGGGATACTGGGAGTGACAAACACTGGGATACTGGGAATGACAAACACCCTGACAGCGGGATACTGGGAATGAAAAACACTGGGATACCGGGAATGACAAACACCCTGACAGGGGGATAATGGGAATGAAAAACACCGGGATACTGGGAGTGACAAACACCCTGACAGCACCGGGATAATGGGAATGGCAAACCCTGGGATACTGGGAGTAATAAACACTGGGATGCCGGGAATAATAAACACTGGGAAAAGAGCCACCGGAATAATGAGCACCTGGAGTGCGGGAATAACAAATACTGGGATGACAGCTCTGGGAATAACACCCTGACACCGGGATAACGGGAATAACAAACACCGGGATAACAGCTCTGGAATAACAAACACCGGGATAACAGCCCTGGGAATAACAAACACTGGGATAACAGCTCTGGAATAACACCCTGACACCGGGATAACGGGAATAACAAACACCGGGATAACAGCTCTGGAATAACAAACACCGGGATAACAGCCCTGGGAATAACAAACACTGGGATAACAGCTCTGGAATAACACCCTGACACCGGGATAACAGCCCCAGGAGTAACAAACACCCTGACACCGGGATAATGGGAATAACAAACACCGGGATAACAGCTCTGGAATAACGTCCTGACACCGGGATAACAGCCCCAGGAATAACAAACACCAGGATAACAACCCTGGGAATACCAAACACCCCAATCCCGGTATTTCAGCTCCGGGAATGATTTTGCATCCCAACCTTGGGATTTCGGGCCTGGGAACCCCCCAATATCCAAATCCCAACCCTGGGAATCGCCGAGCACCCCAACACCGGGATTCCAGCCCCGGGAACAAACAGCCACCCCAACATCCGTGTCCCAATGCTGGGAATGCACAGGGACGGCCCAAAATCCGTGTCACAGCTCCGGGGACAACAGACACCCCGAAATCTGCCTCAAACCGGGTGTCCCCCATCCCATCCCATCCCATCCCATCCCATCCCATCCCATCCCATCCCTCCAGCTCCACGTGTCACCCGCTGTCCCCTCACTGTCCCCTCACTGTCCCCTCGCTGTCCTCTCACTGTCCCCTCACTGTCCCCTCACTGTCCCCTCACTGTCCCCTCCTGTCCCCCCACTGTCCCCTTGCTGTCCCCTCACTGTCCCCCTGCTGTCCCCTCGCTGTCCCCCCGCTGTCCCCTCACTGTCCCCTCACTGTCCCCTCACTGTCCTCCCGCTGTCCCCTCACTGTTCCCTCACTGTCCCCTCACTGTCCCCTCCTGTCCCCCCACTGTCCCCTTGCTGTCCCCTCACTGTCCCCCTGCTGTCCCCTCACTGTCCCCTCGCTGTCCCCTCACTGTCCCCTCACTGTCCCCCTGCTGTCCCCTTGCTGTCCCCTCACTGTCCCCTCACTGTCCTCCCGCTGTCCCCTCACTGTTCCCTCACTGTCCCCTCGCTGTCCCCTCGCTGTCCCCTCACTGTCCCCCTGCTGTCCTCTCACTGTCCCCTCACTGTCCCCTCGCTGTCCCCTCACTGTCCCCTCACTGTCCCCCCGCTGTCCCCTCACTGTCCCCTCACTGTCCCCTCCTGTCCCCTCACTGTCCCCTCCTGTCCCCCCACTGTCCCCTCGCTGTCCCCTCACTGTCCTCTCACTGTCCCCTCGCTGTCCCCTCACTGTCCCCTCACTGTCCCCCCGCTGTCCCCTCACTGTCCCCTCACTGTCCCCCTGCTGTCCCCTCGCTGTCCCCCCGCTGTCCCCTCACTGTCCTCTCACTGTCCCCTCACTGTCCCCCTGCTGTCCCCTCGCTGTCCCCTCACTGTCCCCTCACTGTCCCCCCGCTGTCCCCTCACTGTCCCCTCACTGTCCCCTCACTGTCCCTCTGCTGTCCCCTCACTGTCCCCCTGCTGTCCCCTCGCTGTCCCCTCGCTGTCCCCTCACTGTCCCCTCACTGCCCCCTCACTGTCCCCCTGCTGTCCCCTCACTGTCCTCTCACTGTCCCCTCACTGTCCCCCTGCTGTCCCCTCACTGTCCCCTCACTGTCCCCTCGCTGTCCCCTCGCTGTCCCCTCACTGTCCCCCTGCTGTCCCCTCACTGTCCTCTCACTGTCCCCTCACTGTCCCCCCGCTGTCCCCTCACTGTCCCCTCGCTGTCCCCTCGCTGTCCCCTCACTGTCCCCCTGCTGTCCCCTCACTGTCCCCTCACTGTCCCCTCACTGTCCCCTCGCTATCCCCTCACTGTCCCCCCGCTGTCCCCTCACTGTCCCCTCGCTGCCCCCTCGCTGTCCCCTCACTGTCCCCTCACTGTCCCCCCGCTGTCCTCTCACTGCCCCCTCGCTGTCCCCTCACTGTCCCCTCACTGTCCCCTCACTGCCCCCTCGCTGTCCCCTCGCTGTCCCCCCGCTGTCCCCCAGCCCCCCAGGCCCTCCCAGAGCGCTGAGTTTGGGGGGCAGTTGGGGACCAGGGGACACTGGGTGACCCCGACCACCCCTGGAGGGGACCCAAAGGACAGAGGGGTGACAGGGGGTGACAGGGGGTGACAGGGGGTGACAATGGGGGTGACATTGTGGGTGACAGTGTGGGTGACAGTGGGGTGACAATGTGGGTGACAGGGGGGTGACAATGGGGGTGACAATGGGGGTGACAGAGGGGCGACAATGTGGGTGACAGAGGGTGACAGGGGGGCGACAGTGTGGGTGACAGGGGGATGACAATATTGGTGACAGAGGGGTGACGGGGGTGACAGTGTGGGTGACAGGGGGATGACAATGTGGGTGACAGAGGGGTGACAGTGTAGGTGACAGAGGGGTGACAGTGTGGGTGACAGAGGGGTGACAATGTTGGTGACAGGGGGGTGACAATGTGGGTGACAGGGGGGTGACGGGGGGTGACGATGACAGGACATCGGGAACCCGGGGGACCCCGGAGCCCCCCCAGCCCCTGCAGCCCCTGCCCCAAAGGGGGACACCCCCCCCAGTGACACTTCCCAGGGTGGGGTCAGGGGTGGGGACAACCCTGGGGGACAGCGGTGACACCCCCTGGTAGGGCCTGGCAGGGTGGGGACACGTCTCTGTCCCCTCCCCCCGGGCTGGGGGTCCCACAGGGGGGTCCGGGGCAGCGGAGCCACCGGCGGGGGGGGTGGCAGCGATTTCGGGAACATCCCGGGGGTCCGGAGAATCCCGGCCGGGAGAATCCCCCCGGTGCCGGGGGTCTGGCGGTGATTTCCGGGTGGGAGAGGCGGGGAAGTCCCGGCGCTGCGGGAACGGGGATTTGGGGGGAATTCCCGGGGGCTTGGCGGGGGGATGGCCCCGATCCCAGCGGGATGGGAGACAGGGGAGGGCAGGGGGAGTTTTCCCGGTGCCGGAGGAGCCAGAGAGGGATCGCCCCGATCCCAGCGGGATGGGAGACAGGGGGGTCCGGGCAGGGGGATCGCCCCGATCCCAGCGGGATGGGAGACAGGGGGGTCCGGGCAGGGGGATCGCTCCGATCCCACCAGGATGGGAGACAGGGGGGTCCGGGCAGCGGGATCGCCCCGATCCCAGCGGGATGGGAGACAGGGGGGTCCGGGCAGCGGGATCGCCCCGATCCCACCGGGATAGGAGACAGGGGGGTCCGGGCAGGGAGATCGCCCCGATCCCAGTGGAGTGGGAGACAGGGGGGTCCGGGCAGGGGGATCGCCCCGATCCCACCAGGATGGGAGACAGGGGGGTCCGGGCAGCGGGATCGCCCCGATCCCAGCGGGATGGGAGACAGGGGGGTCCGGGCAGGGGGATCGCCCCGATCCCAGCGGGATGGGAGACAGGGGGGTCGGGGCAGCGGGATCGCCCCGATCCCACCAGGATGGGAGACAGGGGGGTCCGGGCAGGGGGATCGCCCCGATTTTTCCAGCGGGGTGGGAGAGGGGGAGTCCGGGCAGGGAGATCGCCCCGATCCCAGTGGAGTGGGAGACAGGGGGGTCCGGGCAGGGGGATCGCCCCGATCCCACCAGGATGGGAGACAGGGGGGTCCGGGCAGGGGGATCGCCCCGATCCCAGAGGGATGGGTGACAGGGGGGTCAGGGCAGCGGGATCGCCCCGATCCCACCGGGATGGGAGACAGGGGGGTCCGGGCAGGGGGATCGCCCCGATTTTCCCAGCGGGATGGGAGACAGGGGGGTCCCGGCGGGTGTTTCCCGGTACCGGAGGAGGCGGGGAAGGATCGCCCCGATCCCACCGGGACGGGCGGCAGGGCCGGCAGCCGGGGGGCCGCTCCGTGCAGCGAAAGAACCGAGCTCCCGATTTCCCCCCCTCCCTCGGGGACAGGCGGAGCTTTCCCGGTGCTTCCCGGGTGCATCCCCCGATCCCACCGGGGCTGGGCACTTGGGGAAAAAACCGGGAGCTGCCCGCGGGGAGTCGGGCGGGGCGGGGGCAGCCGGTACCTATGGTGGTGATGACGGTGATGGCGAAGTAGAAGGAGCCGGCGAATTTCCACTGGACGCCGGCCTTGTGCGGCTTGAGCTTGAGCACGACCCGCTCGAGTTCCCGGTAGCTCTCGGCGCTCAGGTTGTACTTGTTCTTGAGCTCCTGGCTCTTGGCCTCCAGCCGCCGCTTCTCCGCCGTCTCCGCCTCGGACTCGAGCGCGTCGAAGACGGCGGCGCCCACCAGCAGGTAGGTGAAGGTGCACAGGATGAGCGCCAGCGTCCGCACGTTCTGCCGCTTCATGGTGCGCCGGCGGCGGCTGCGGGGCGCGGCGGGGCCGGCTGGGGCATGGCGGCAGCGCCCGGCAGCGGCGGCGGGCGGGCGGCCGGGGGAGGCGGCCGAGGCGCGGCTGCGGCGGCCGCGGCGGCGGCGGCGGGGCCGGCGGAGGAGCGGGAGGAGGGAGGGATGGGGAGGGATGGGGAGGGAGGAGGGGGAGGGATGAGGGGGAGGGGGCGGAGCTGTCCTTCAGCACCGGGGACCCCCCGCACGCGCGGCCCGACACGCGGGTGTCGCACGGGGCCGCGTCCCCGCCGCTGGGGACACCCGCCCGCACCACAAAGCGCAGCCGGTGCCAGGAGCCGCGTCCCCAGCGGGAGCGGCTCCCAAACCCCAATCCCAATCACTCCTGAACCCACGTCCCCAGCTCCCAAACCCCAATCCCAATCCCGCCTGAACCCACGTCCCCAGCTCCCAAACCCCAATCCCAATCCCGCCTGAACCCGCGTCCCCAGCTCCCAAACCCCAATCCCAATCCCGCCTGAACCCGCGTCCCCAGCTCCCAAACCCCAATCCCAATCCCGCCTGAACCCGCGTCCTCACCGGGAGCGGCTCCCAAACCCCAATCCCAATCCTGCCTGAACCCACGTCCCCAGATCCCAAACCCCAATCCCAATCCTGCCTGAACCCGCGTCCTCACCGGGAGCGGCTCCCAAACCCCAATCCCAATCCTGCCTGAACCCGCGTCCCCAGCGGGAGCGGCTCCCAAACCCCAATCCCAATCCCGCCTGAACCCGCGTCCCCAGCTCCCAAACCCCAATCCCAATCCTGCCTGAACCCGCGTCCCCAGCGGGAGCAGCTCCCAAACCCCAATCCCAATCCCGCCGGAACCCGCGTCCCCAGCTCCCAAACCCCAATCCCAATCCTGCCTGAACCCGCGTCCTCACCGGGAGCGGCTCCCAAACCCCAATCCCAATCCTGCCTGAACCCGCGTCCCCAGCTCCCAAACCCCAATCCCAATCCTGCCTGAACCCGCGTCCCCAGCTCCCAAACCCCAATCCCAATCCTGCCTGAACCCGCGTCCTCACCGGGAGCGGCTCCCAAACCCCAATCCCAATCCCGCCGGAACCCGCGTCCCCAGCTCCCAAACCCCAATCCCGATCCTGCCTGAACCCGCGTCCTCACCGGGAGCGGCTCCCAAACCCCAATCCCAATCCCGCCTGAACCCGCGTCCCCAGCTCCCAAACCCCAATCCCAATCCCGCCTGAACCCGCGTCCCCAGCGGGAGCAGCTCCTGCACCCCAACCCTGCCCCGGACCCGCGTCCCCACCTGCGCCCCAAACCGCACCCATCCCCCGAACCCAGCCCTGGACCTGCACCCCACTGCACCCCATCCCATCCCATCCCACCCCATCCCATCCCTGCCCAACCTTTCCTTGGACACTGCCAGGGATCCAGGGATTCTCTGGGAATTCCAGTCCAGCCGGGAATTCCTTCCCAACATCCCACCCCAAGCTCCCCTTTCCCACTGGGAAGCCATTCCCTGCCTCCTGCCCCTCCAGCCCTTTCCCAAATCTCAGCTCTCCTGGAGCCCCTTTAGGCTCGGGAAGGGGCTCCAAGGATTCCCTGGATCCTTCCCTTCTCCAGGTGAACATTCCCAGCTCTCCCAGCCTGATCCAGCCCTCGGAGCAGCTCCAGGGCTCCTCTGGCCTCGCTCCAGCAGCCCCATGTCCCGCTGATTTTGGGATCCACGGGTGGGGCCTCACCTGGGCGGGGCACAGGGGCAGAATTCCCCCTTTTCCCGCTGCCCAGATTTTGGGATCAGCCCAGGATCCCTGCGGCTCCCGGTGCTGCCAGCTGGATCGTGCCACCATCTGGAGCAGGGAATGTTTTCCAGCCCGGGATGGGTTTTGTCAGCTGCTGTCACCCGAAGCGAGGGACAATTGTCCCTCACACGTGTCCTGGCACCTCAAAGCAGCCCTGACACGTGTCCCTGCGATTCCCAGGGAATTCCAGCCGGGGAATTCCAATGGCAACAGCTCTCCAGAGCTCCTCCCATCCCACTGCCTCATCCCCGGCAAGGCTGGGGGACAAGGGGGACACAAATCCTGTCCCCAACGGGGGGCCTGGAGGTGCTGGCGCTGCTGGAAGAGCTCTGGGGGGGAAGGATCGGGTGCCAGAGCCAGGCAGGAGGAATTAACTCCCCTGGGAGCTTCCCGAGGGATCTTCCCCCATTCCAGGAGGTGCCAGGAGGTGCCAGGAGGTGCCAGTTGTCCTCCTGTGTCCCCCATTCCCTTTTCCTGGGGGTGTTTTTGGGCTGTGTGGGTGCAGAGGGGCAGGGAAGGCCCTGGAAAATCCAAAGGGTTCCGGGAAAAGTTGGGTTCCACGTTTGGGAGGATTCCTGCAAGGAAAAGGACCCGGAGCATTCCCTGTGGGACAGGCGCTGGGTGTCACTGGGATCACTGGGACAGGCTCCAGGTGTCACTGGGGTCACTGGGATGGGGAGAGGGACAGGCCCTGGGTGTCACTGGGGTCACTGGGATCACTGGGACAGGCTCCGGGTGTCACTGGGGTCACTGGGACAGGCCCTGGGTGTCAGTGGGATCACTGGGACAGGCTCCAGGTGTCACTGGGGTCACTGGGATCACTGGGACAGGCTCCAGGTGTCACTGGGGTCACTGGGACAGGCCCTGGGTGTCACTGGGATGAGGAGAGGGACAAGCTCCAGGTGTCACTGGGGTCACTGGGGTCACTGGGACAGGCCCTGGGTGTCACTGGGATCACTGGGACAGGCCCCAGGTGTCACTGGGGTCAGTGGGACAGGCCCTGGGTGTCACTGGGGTCACTGGGACTGGCCCTGGGGTCACTGGGGTCACTGGGATCACTGGGACAGGCCCTGGGTGTCACTGGGATGGGGACAGGGACAGGCTCCGGGTGTCATTGGGATCACTGGGACAGGCCCCGGGTGTCACTGGGATCACTGGGACAGGCTCCGGGTGTCATTGGGATCACTGGGACAGGCCCCAGGTGTCACTGGGGTCAGTGGGGTCACTGGGGTCACTGGGGTCACTGGGCCAGCCAGGGCCCCCCAGGGCTGCTCCCAGCAGGGTGAGGGGGATCCCGGGGCTCCCCAGTTGGGAATTGCAGCCGGAGAGGGAATTCCCAGCAGCCCTGGCAGGGCCTGGGCACTGGGAATGAGGGCGGGGGGGATGGGGAGCGTGTGGGGTTATGGGGTGTGGGGTTATGGGGTGCGGGATTATGGGGTGTGGGGTTATGGGGTGTGGGGTTATGGGGTGCTGTGGGTTATGGGGTGTGGGGTTATGGGGTGTGGGTTATGGGGTGCTGTGGGTTATGGGGTGTGGGGTTATGGGGTGTGGGGTTATGGGGTGTGGGTTATGGGGTGCTGTGGATTATGGGGTGTGGGGTTATGGGGTGCTGTGGGTTATGGGGTGCTGTGGGTTATGGGGTGCTGGGGTTATGGGGTGTGGGTTATGGAGTGTGGGTTATGGGGTGCTGTGGATTATGGGGTGCTGTGGGTTATGGGGTGCTGTGGGTTATGGGGTGTGGGGTTATGGGGTGTGGGGTTATGGGGTGCTGTGGGTTATGGGGTGTGGGGTTATGGGGTGTGGGGTTATGGGGTGTGAGGTTAATGGGGTGTGGGGTTATGGGGTGCTGTGGGTTATGGGGTGCTGTGGGTTATGGGGTGTGAGGTTAATGGGGTGCTGTGGGTTATGGGGTGTGGGGTTATGGGGTGTGAGGTTAATGGGGTGCTGTGGGTTATGGGGTGCTGTGGGTTATGGGGTGTGGGTTATGGGGTGTGGGGTTATGGGGTGTGGGGTTATGGGGTGCTGTGGATTATGGGGTGTGGGGTTATGGGGTGTGGGGTTATGGGGTGCTGTGGGTTATGGGGTGTGGGTTATGGGGTGTGGGGTTATGGGGTGTGGGGTTATGGGGTGCTGTGGATTATGGGGTGTGGGGTTATGGGGTGTGGGTTATGGGGTGTGGGTTATGGGGTGTGGGGTTATGGGGTGCTGTGGGTTATGGGGCGCTGTGGGTTATGGGGTGTGAGGTTAATGGGGTGTGGGGTTATGGGGTGCTGTGGGTTATGGGGTGCTGTGGGTTATGGGGTGTGGGGTTAATGGGGTGTGGGGTTATGGGGTGTGGGGTTATGGGGTGTGGGTTATGGGGTGCTGTGGGTTATGGGGTGTGGGGTTAATGGGGTGTGGGGTTATGGGGTGTGGGGTTATGGGGTGTGGGGTTATGGGGCGCTGTGGGTTATGGGGTGCTGTGGGTTATGGGGTGTGGGGTTATGGGGTGTGGGGTTATGGGGTGTGGGTTATGGGGTGCTGTGGATTATGGGGTGCTGTGGGTTATGGGGTGTGGGTTATGGGGTGTGGGTTATGGGGTGCTGTGGATTATGGGGTGCTGTGGGTTATGGGGTGTGGGTTATGGGGTGTGGGGTTATGGGGTGCTGTGGGTTATGGGGTGCTGTGGGTTATGGGGTGCGGGGTTATGGGGTGTGGGTTATGGGGTGCTGTGGGTTATGGGGTGCTGGGTTATGGGGTGCTGTGGATCATGGGCTGGTTGGGATGTGATTCCCGGGATGCTTTGGGGATGGTTGGATGTGATTCCCGGGATGCTGATGGGATGGTTGGGATGTGATTCCCGGGATGCTGTGGCTCTCGGGATGGTTGGATGTGATTCCCAGGATGTCGATGGGATGGTTGGGATATGGTTCCCGGGATGCTGTGGGGATGGTTGGATGTGATTCCTGGGATGCTGTGGGGGTGGTTGGGATGTGATTCCCGGGATGCTTTGGGGATGGTTGGGATGTGATTCCCGTGATGCTGATGGGATGGTTGGGATGTGATTCCCGGGATGCTGTGGCTCTCGGGATGGTTGGATGTGATTCCCGGGATGCTGTGGCTGCCGGCTGTTCCCGCTTTCCCGGCTCCATCCCGAGCCAAGGCGGGAGCAGCCGGATCCAACACAAGCTGTGGTGGCAGCTGCCGCGTCCCCGGGAACCGGGAAAAGGTGGAGGAACTTCTCCTGCTGGGAAGTATCCCACGGATCTTTATTCCCAAGAATTCTGCTCCCTGCTGAGCTGAGTCCAGGGGGATCCCAGTGCTCCCGGCTCCCGCAGCTCCTCTGCTGCTCCGGGGATTTTTGGGGTGGGAACAGGGATCCCTGCTCCCTCAGCCCCACACCGGAACACCAGATCCCATCCCTGGGGTGGGAACACCAGATCCCTGCTCCCTCAGCCCCACACCGGAACACCAGATC
Organism: Corvus hawaiiensis; assembly: GCF_020740725.1. Taxonomy (NCBI): domain Eukaryota; kingdom Metazoa; phylum Chordata; class Aves; order Passeriformes; family Corvidae; genus Corvus; species Corvus hawaiiensis. The sequence continues at coordinate 1,407,929 of NC_063215.1, forward strand.
CCATCCCAGAGGTGGGAACAGGGATCCCTGCTCCCTCAGCCCCACACCGGAACACCAGATCCCATCCCAGAGGTGGGAACTGGGATTCGTTCCCATGCCATGTGCAGGTGGGGTTTGGAGCAGCCTCCATCCCAGGGAGGCTTCCTTTATCCCATTTCCTGCTCCTCCATCCCAGTTCCATCTCCCCATTCCAGTCCCATCTCCCCATCCCAGCTCCCATCTCCCCATCCCAGCTCCCATCTCCCCATCCCATTTCCCATCTCCCCATCCCATTTCCCATCTCCCCATCCCATTTCCCCTCTCCCCATCCCATTTCCCATCTCCCCATCCCATTTCCCCTCTCCCCATCCCATTTCCCATCTCCCCATCCCAGTTCCCTCTCCCCATCCCAGTTCCCATCTCCCCATCCCAGTTCCCATCTCCCCATCCCAGTTCCATCTCCCCATCCCAGTTCCCATCTCCCCCATTCCCTTTCCCATCTCCCCATCCCAGTTCCCATCTCCCCATCCCAGTTCCCCTCTCCCCATCCCAGTTCCCATCTCCCCATCCCAGTTCCATCTCCCCATCCCAGTTCCATCTCCCCATCCCATTTCCCATCTCCCCATCCCAGTTCCCATCTCCCCATCCCAGTTCCCATCTCCCCCATTCCCTTTCCCATCTCCCCATCCCAGTTCCCCCTCCCCATCCCAGTTCCCCTCTCCCGTTCCTTGTCCCCTCTCCCCATTCCCGACATGAGTCATTCCCTGGGCTCTGGAGGCTCCTGACCTCCGGCCCCTGCTGCCTCTGGAAAACCACAAATGGATCTGGGCTCCGGCCGGGCCCTTCGCTCCCTCCCCGCTGCCAAAAATAAAAGGAATTAAAAGGAAAAAAAACGGAAAAAAATCCTCCCGAAATTGCTCCTAAAAAGCCCAAAGTGTTCCCGCTCTTCCGCCAGAGCTGCCGAGTCATTCCCAAAAAGCTTCAATTTCGTCTTTGCGGGATCCTAATGGATTTCAGCCCCGGCAGCCGGCGATTCCCATGGGATCGGCTGACGATGTTCCTGCAGCTTCCCGGCCTTCCAAGGCCGTGGGTCGGCTCCGTGTCCTGGGTCAGCCATTCCCGACCCCCCTCGGGAAGATCCTGCAGGAATTTTCTTTCCATCACTGCCCTGGGAGAGGTTTTGGGAGTGAAAAGCTGGGAATGGAGAGCACTGGGAATTCCCTGTTATCCCATCTCCGCACGAGGATTCTGGGATGAGCTCCCAGCCCATGCTGGGAATGGGACTGAGGGGGTTGGATGGGAGCTCTGGAATTGCGATCCAGGGATTCAGGTTGGGTTTGGGGATTGGCTGGAGGAAAGGGCCTTGTGGAGGTGATCCCTGCTCCCGGTATCCCGAGGCAGCTGCTCCGACGGATCCCTTCTCCCAGGGCAGGGATCCGGGGCTGCCGGCAGCTGGGAATCCCGGGATATCCCACATGGGAATGGGCACTGATGGAGCAGGACACAGACTGGGATCCTCCCGCCTTTCCGGGTATCCAGGGAATTTCTGAGAGACTCCTCCCTTGGGAAAATGGAGCTTGGGTGGGCTGGGAGAGCCTTCAGGGTGGAATGGGATGGGATGGGATGGGATGAGTTGCTCCAAACCCCATCCAGCCTGGCCTTGGACACTCCCAAGGATCCAGGGATTCTCTGGGAATTCCAGCCCAGCCCCTCCCCACCCTCCCAGCTGGGAATTCCTTCCCAACATCCCACCCCAAGATCCCCTTTCCCACTGGGAAGCCGTTCCCTGCCTCCTGCCCCTCCCAAAATTTATCCCAAATCCCAGCTCTCCTGGAGCCCCTTTAGGCTCGGGAAGCGGCTCCGAGGATTCCCTGGATCTTTCCCTTCTCCTGCTGGACATTCCCAGTTCTCCCAGCCCTTGGAGCAGCTCCATGGCCTCCTCTGGCCTCACTCCAGCAGCTCCATGTCCTCGGGATGTTGGATCCCAGACTGGAGCAGCTTTGCAGGTTGGGAATCCCCTGAGCTGGGAATTTGCTTTTCCTCCATCCCAGCAGCACCAGCTCCAGGAATTGGGAATTTTCCTGGACCTCGAGAAGTCGTTATTTGGAGGAGTCACTTCCCAGGTTTTGGAGAGGGGGTCCATGGACCCCGGGAAGCTGCTCCCAGCTCCTGGGATCTCCAGGTGCTGCGGGAATGGGGCAGGAAAGGGAGTATCCCCCAGATTCCAGCCAGAAAATCATCCATGGAAATCCCTCCTGCATCCCAGCTGCTCATCCCAGTGGGACATTGGGATGTCCCCATCCCAGGGAGGAAACTGGGATCCATCCCGGCCCCGCTGTTCCCACTGTTCCCGCTGTTCCCGCTGTTCCCTCTGCAGCCGTCCCGATTTAGCTCTGGTGAGAGCTTTGCTTTTCCTGATGTGATTTTTCCTGACGTGGAGCCCTTCCCGCCCTCCCTTCCCTTGGGATGGATGCGATCCCTGCGGATCTGACACTTCTGGGCCAGGAGCAGCCACCCCTCCACCCTTCCAGCCCCGAAATCCAACCGGGAATGCCAATCCAGGGCACGAGAACCCCCCTATCGCAAAAAACGCCCTCCCAAATGACCCCATCCCGGCCGGAGCCGCGTGATCCCGACAAAACCCAAGGAAAACACGGAGCTGGTTGTCCGTGCCATCTGGAGCACAAGGAAATGGAATTTTAATTAAAAACTCATGAGCTGGATGCTATAAATACCACGGAGCGCTGGAATATTCCCACATCGGGAACACCGAGCTCCGATCCCGGCCCCGGAGATGGGAGCAGGGTTGGGATCAGGGTTTTTATCATTCCTAGGGATGTTTGTTTGCTTTTCCCTCATTTTTTTTTCCAGGAGCAGCATTCCCTGAGCACCCAGGATTTGGGGGAGCCTCAGCAAAACTTCCCAACCCCGGGGCTGGAGGCAGCAGATCCCGGGAATTCTCACTCCGGGTCATTTGGGGCCTGGGTTTCTCCATTCCGAGCTGTCGGAATAATGTGGATGAAGCAGCAGCAAAGTTTTGGAACATCCCCAAAATTCCAGGTGTGCTGTGCTCCCAAAAATCAGCTGGAAGGAAACTTGGATTCTTCGGCTGGGAAGGGAATCTGTGACCCCGGATCTTAGGGATGATCCCTGGAATTAACAGGAAAAGGGATTTCCTGTTAGCAGCACTGGGTGGGATCAAAGATCCACCTGCTCCAGGGTTTTCCTGGAGAGCAGGGACAGCTCCAGAGCGGGAGCGGAGCAGAACATCTCGACCCCTGTCCGGACAATTCCAGCATCCATGGATATCCCAAATATCCACATCCCGGTGGGAATCTCAGCAAAGAGGCTTCATCCCAGATTTCCCTCAGAGTTTGATCCTGTGGATCCCAGCGGGAATTTGGCCCAGAACAGGAGCAGTAGCCAGGGAGGGCGATCCTGCTCCCAATCCTATGGAATGCTAGGAACGCAGGCCTTGGGATCTCTGGAAACCTGGAGAACATCCTGGAAGTGCATGGGGGGAATCTCTGAGGGAAGAGCGGTGGGAATAATCCCAGATCCCAGATCCTCCATGTCCCCACAGCAAATCCTGTCCCAAAAAGAGCCCTGGATTCCTGCTGGGAATTCCTTCCCAGCCCCCATCCCAGCGTGCTCCGGGAGAGTCCCTGCCCCAAAGGATGCGGATTCCAGCCCTTCCTGAGCTGTTTTCCAGGGAAAAGGGAGCAGAGCTGGCTTGGATGAAACCCAGGAGGGATCAAATCCACCCCATGGACCCTTGCTCCGATGTTTTTATGGGAACAGGGTCTTCCCAAGGCTCCCAGGGATAAGGAGACCCCATGGATGAAGAATTCAGGGGTGGAATAATCCATTTTTTAAAATAATTTGCCAGGGAAACCTTTTATTCCAGGGAAAAAAAACCCCTTAATTCCAGCATTCCTACAAGATCCGATCCCACAGGACGTTCCCAACCCTGCTTCTGTGGGAATTTTGGATCCAGAGGTGCCGGGAGAAGCAGCTACAAAACCCTGCCTTTTCCAGGGGTTTTTCCCTCCTGGAGAGCTCCACATCCATTGGAAGCTCCGGCTCATCAAGAATTCTCTTCCCCGACTGCTTTTTTAGGACCAGCCGGGCTCTGAGCTTCAGAAAGCCGGGAGCCACCAGAGAAGTGGGAGTTGGGATTCACCCCCAGCACATCCTTTCGCCGTCCCAAAAAGCCGGAGCCAGGAATGCTGAGACAGCTGCAGCGATGTAAACACGGAGCCGCGCAGTCAAAACAAGGAAAATCCGGCATTTTTCCCGATTTTTAGGGACACGGCTCTCGGAGGGAGAGCTCTGCCTCCAGGAGATAATGGGGATGGGGGAGGAATGTTTTCCCTTGCCTGCGTGGATGTGAAATTCCCAGCACCAGCACAGCGAGGATTTCGGGATCAAAATAGGTTTGGGTGGGAAGGGGCCTTAAGGATCATCCCGGTCCAACCCCGACACCTGCCACGATCCCAGGGGGGATCCGACCTTTCCTTGAACACTCCCAGGGATCCAGGGATTCCCTGGGAATTCCAGTCCAGCCCCTCCCCACCCTCCCAGCTGGGAATTCCTTCCCAACATCCCACCCCAAGATCCCCTTTCCCACTGGGAAGTCATTCCCTGCCTCCTGCCCCTCCAGCCCTTTCCCAAATCCCAGCTCTCCTGGAGCCCCTTTAGGCTCGGGAAGGGGCTCCAAGGATTCCCTGGATCCTTCCCTTCTCCAGCCGGACATTCCCAGCTCTCCCAGCCCTCGGAGCTCCAATCCTTTCCTCCTTCCCAGCACTGTTGGGATGAGCTGATCCCGGCGCCGATCCACGGCCAAGGACTGGCATCCCGGCAGAGCTGATCCCTGCGCATCCTTGGAAATGCTGCTCCCCATTTCAGCCGCTTCCCAAGGGGAATTCCTTGGACGCTCTGGGGATGGGGAAGAGGAATTCTGCCCTCTGGAAGCACCACCTGGGCTCTCCTCCTTCCCAGGAGCTGCGATTCCTGCTGGGAATTCCCGGTGCTCCACAGAAGGTCCCGCTGCTCCAACCAGCATCCAAACATCCCATGAGGATCCAGCTCCCCATCCCAAGGCTCCTTTCCTGCCCTGGAGCTCGTTCCGTGGGTTTTGCTCCCAGAATTCCCATAGAAAAGTCCTCCATGGCCTGAGCCAGCCTGGCAGGTGCAGGGATCATTTGGGAAAACTCGGGAAAGGGTCCCAAAATCCCAGGAAATAAATGGAGGCGTGTCCTGCCCTATTCCCAGCCCCATCCCAGCTGGATCTTCCCTTCCCACTGCACCAGCCCTGATCCCAGGGTGGGATGGAGCCGGGAATAACCTGGCTGGGAGAGCAGGAGGCACAGCCTGGGCTTGGAATGGTCATTCCCCGTGGGAAAGGCGCTTCCAAACTGGGATCTGGGGGATGCCGATCCTTGTGCCGGCTCGGGATGGGGGAGCCACTCTGGGAATCCCTGGAGGACCTGGGATTGGATATTTTGCTGGGATATCAGGAAGGAATCCTTCCCTGGGAGGGTGGGGAAAGGCTGGGATGGAATTCCCAGGGAATTTGCGGCTGCCCCTGGATCCCTGGAAGTGTCCAAGGCCAGGCTGGAGCAATCTGGGAATGTGGGAGATGTCCCTGCCCATGGAATGGGATGGGATTTCAGGCCCCTTCCCACCCAAACCATCCCAGGATCCCACAATTCCACCACCTCCTCCCCCTCCAGGACCTCTAACAGAGCAGCACTCCCTGAAATAGTTGGGATTTATGGAAACCTGGGGATGCTTTGGGATCTGCCCCCATTCCCACCTCTCCCTCTCTGTCCCCGCTCTTCCCGGTGCCAGGGAGCTGTTCCAGGCCGTGCCAGGCTGACGTAAATCCCGGGAAGCTGGAAAAACTCCCGGGATTTGGGACTGGCCGAGGCCGAGCTGAGCCGGGAGCGGTGCCAAGATCCATTCCCGAGCCAAGGGCAGCGGCTCCGGCACCTCCCGGAGCCGAGATCAGCCCAGGAGGCATCAGGAGAGATCCCTGAGCTTTGGGAATACTCTGTGGGAAGCACCAGGAATGCTGTGGGATCCACAGGGGTGGCTCCAGCCAAACTCAGGACACAGGGAAAGGGCCTCAGGTCGTGGCAGGGAAGTTCAGGTTGGATATTCGGGAATATTTCTCTGCTGGAAGAGGGGATGAACATCGGAATGGTGGGGTCAGAATCCCTGGAATTGTTTAAAAAATGAGTGGATAGGGCACTTTTCTGTGGGGATTCGGTGGGATTTGGTTAGAGGTTGGATTTGCTGATCCTGGAGGTCTTTTCCAACCTTTTCCAGCCTGGGAATGCAAGGGAATAGCCAGAGGAATTCTGGCTCAGGTTGGTTTGAAGGGAAGAGGATGCTGAGGGAATTCGGGATCCCTCCGGAATTCCAGACTGGGATTTGCTGGTGGGATCTCCTCCTGTGCCACCCCGAGATCCCAACAGCTCCTCCCATGGATGATCCCAGTGGGATCAGCCCAGGGAGCTCCTCCCGGATGTGGGAGCGACGAGGGAATGGGATAGAGGAGGGAAGGGGGAGGGTGGGAATGCAGGAAATTGCCAGGAAAACGGGATGAGCCGGATGCTCTTTCCAGCCCATCCCATGCCTCTGGAAAAGCAGTGATCCCAGCAGAATGTCTGAATTCCCAGGAGTCGCCCGACCACTGCCAGGGAAGTGGGGAAAAAGAAGGATTTGCCTCTTCCTGCAAATGCAGCAGGAATTCCGTCCTTGTGGAGATGAGGATTTGGATCCCATTTCCCAAATCATTCCCTTTGTTCTCACAACCACCTGGGATTTCAGGTCCCTTTCCTGAGTTTTCCCAAATGATCCCTGCCCCTGCCAGGCTGGCTCAGGCCATGGAGGACTTTTCTATGGGAATTCCGGGAGCAAAACCCACGGAATGAGCTCCAGGGCAGGGAAGGAGCCTTGGGATGGGGAGCTGGATCCTCATGGGATGTTTGGATGCTGGTTGGAGCAGCGGGACCTTCTGTGGAGCACCGGGAATTCCCAGCAGGAATCGCAGCTCCTGGGAAGGAGGAGAGCCCAGGTGGTGCTTCCAGAGGGCAGAATTCCTCTTCCCCATCCCCAGAGCGTCCAAGGAATTCCCCTTGGGAAGCGGCTGAAATGGGGAGCAGCATTTCCAAGGATGCGCAGGGATCAGCTCTGCCGGGATGCCAGTCCTTGGCCGTGGATCGGCGCCGGGATCAGCTCATCCCAACAGTGCTGGGAAGGAGGAAAGGATTGGAGCTCCGAGGGCTGGGAGAGCTGGGAATGTCCGGCTGGAGAAGGGAAGGATCCAGGGAATCCTTGGAGCCCCTTCCCGAGCCTAAAGGGGCTCCAGGAGAGCTGGGATTTGGGAAAGGGCTGGAGGGGCAGGAGGCAGGGAATGGCTTCCCAGTGGGAAAGGGGATCTTGGGGTGGGATGTTGGGAAGGAATTCCCAGCTGGGAGGGTGGGGAGGGGCTGGGCTGGAATTCCCAGAGAATCCCTGGATCCCTGGGAGTGTTCAAGGAAAGGTCGGATCCCCCCTGGGATCGTGGCAGGTGTCGGGGTTGGACCGGGATGGGATTTCAGGTCCCTTCCCACCCGAACCATTCCATGATCCCATGACTCCATGCTCCGATAAATTCCCTGTTTTTCCCTTCCCATCCCAGGTTTTCCCTCTCCAGCCCAGACCCGCCTCCCACTGCTTCCCTCTGCCTTTGGACTCCGTGTCCCGGGATCTCAGCCCCCGGCAGAGCTGGATCCGGCCCTTTCCCATTCCCAGCTGGCTCCTCCATGGGATGCCGTGACCTGAATCCCGTCCCTTTTCCCACCCTGGTTCCATGAGTTCCCTCCCAGTTCCCTGCTCTGGGCCCTGCCTCAGCCGCTCCGGGTCCGTAATTCCCGGGAATAAAGGGCAAAGCCCCGATCCACCTTTTTTTCCCCAAAACCGGGCACGGGGCCAGGCCTTGGCACCGCTCCCTCCGCAGTCCGGCAGCCAAGGATTGCACAGAATCCCTGGGAAAAAGCCTGGAAAAGGAGATGAGAGCGACTCCGAGTGTCCAATGGGCACAGGCCAGAGAATTCCAGCCAAAAACCAGGCATGGGATCCAGGGGCGCTCCTGGGATTTGTATTCCAAGCAGGATGGGGGGAAGCAGCCCAGGTGAGTCACAGCCAGGGAATTCTGGAATCGGGAGCCGGAATTCCTTGTCCTGCTCAGGGATGGGCCTGGGAGTCACAACAGGATCGAGAGCCAGGGTTGGGATTGGTTTTCCTTAAAAAACCAGGGGAAAATGAAGGAAAAGGGGATTATCCAAGGAAACGAGGGAAGCAGAGTCGTTTTCCAGAGGGAAAGCTCCCAGTTAAAATGCAAACCGCGATCCCTGGAAACACAGCATGAGGGATTGGCTCCGGATCCCTGTGGCTCCGAGCAAATCCAAGGCAAGCTGGAATTGCCCACTAGGAGCCACTTGGGAATTTTTCCCATTTTCCAGAGTCTTTTTGCTCTTCCCTCTGCCGGTTTCCAGCACCTGGAAGTGGTTGTGGATTCCCAGGGATCCTGCCTGCATTCCAGCTGGGAGCTGGAAGTCTCCAGGGATCAATTCCAGAGGGCCAGGGAATCACCAAATATCCCGAATTTTGGGGGATGCTCCAGGGTGATCCCAGGCTGGGATCCAGGTGTCTGGGAATTGGTGTCAGGGTAACTTTAGGATGTTCCCAAATTCCATGACAGGCCTGGAATGTCATGGATATCCCATTAATCCTTTGCCACTCCTCCATCCCTCTTGGATGGCCTGGAATCCCAAAGTTCCTCAGATGGATCCGGACACCAAGGTTTGGGAATTGCCTGGAGTCTGGAAAACCACGAGAGGTTGTTCACAATTCCTTCTGCTCCACGGGAATTTCCGGTCCTGGAATCATGGAATGGTTTGTGTGGGAAGGGACCTGAAATCCCATCCCATTCCATGGGCAGGGACACCTCCCCTGATCCCAGGTTGCTCCAAGCCCCTGGAAGCCTGGCCTGGAAAACTTCCAGGGATGGGGCAGCCACAGATTCCCTGGGAATCCTGAGGGATTTGGCTTGGTCCCAACACATCCCATCCCAGGGCTCGGAATTCTGCTTCCCAGGAGGATCTGTGGAGGGAGAGAGGATGGAAAATTGGGATTTGCATCCCTCAGGAATCCTGGGTAACCTGTCCATGGAAATGTTCCTTCCCTGGCCTTGGATTCCCTTCCCTGACCTTGTTTTTCCTTCCAGAAAATTTTCCCCGAACTTTCCCCTCCTTTCCTGCATTCCGAGCCTGGAATTTTGCTGGCCACCAGGACACAGGGAGAATCTCTTCCCATTCCCTGTTTTTCCCCACTGGAAAAAACAGGATCAGCCTGGCCCTGCCTCTTCTCTCCACAAAACCAATTCCAAACCCCCCCAGCTGCTCCTGCAAGTTGGATTTTCCTGGAAAATCGCTGGAAGCAAAGGCCTTGGTGAGCCGGGATCCGGGAACATCCCGGAGTGCCAGGAATCCGAGGCTGGAAGGAGGCCGAGCTCGGAGCTGTCCCCGGGAGCTGCTGGAACCAGGACACAAAAACCCCGGGAGCGAGGCTGGAAAAGCCACTGGATGTGACAGGGAGGGAGGAAATCAGGGAAAATCCATTTTCCAGCACAAATCAACTCTGACAGGGAAGGAGGGAACGGAGCATTCCCGGATCCGCTGCGTTCCCAGATCCGCCGCGTTACCAGATCCGCTGGATTCCCGGATCCGCTGCGTTCCCGGATCCGCTGCGTTCCCAGATCCGCCGCCTCCTCAACCCAACCCAATGGCACCAGCCCGGATCCACAGCTGGGAAAATGGGATCCAGAGCTGTTCCCTGTGCTCCCTGCCCTTCCCAGGAATGTTGTGGCTGCTTCCCGCGGTTACAAATCCCACCGGGAGCAGCCAGAGGAGGGCTGGAATGGGATAACAATCCCGGCCTCGGGACAGCGGGAATCTCCTGGACATCACCCGAATCCAGGAAATGGTGCCGGGATGGAGCAGCCGTGGGGAGATTCCCGGCCAAGGCTCTTCCAGTCAAATCTTAGGGATCCCCCCTCCCAGCAGATGGAATTCCTGCTGGGAATGAGCCCGGAGAGGCTCCGGAGGAAAATTCCAGGCTCTGTCCCTCCTTTTCCTGGATCAAGCTGCTTTATCAAGGCTCTTCCCTGATGGAATCCTGGAATTTTGGGTGGGAAGGGCTCTCAAAGCCCCTCCAGTCCCATGCCATGGGCAGGGACACTTCCCACTGTCCCCGCTGGATTCTCCCACATTTCTGTCCGTGCTTCTCCAGGCAGGAATGGCTGATCCTGCTGGATGAGGCCTCTGGGAGAGGTTTTTTCCATGGATTTTCCTCTCTACCTTTCCCTGCCTTCTCTGCTGCTCCTGAAGCCGAGCCCCATCTCCCAAACATTTCCCAGCAGGATTTTCCCAGCCCCGAATCCCGGGATTGTCACCGTGGCGGGACGTGGCGGCTCTTCCCTGGCGGCTCTTCCCTGATGCTCCACGATGGGAATCTGGGAATTCCCATCCCACCACATCCCCCTTCCCCAAACCATCCAGATGGACGGGGCAGATCCCAGATCTCCAGGAGTTCAGGGGGTGTTTTTTTGGGAAAAGGAGATGATTGTGGCACCTGGGGACGCTCCGTTGTCCCCGGGCGATGTCCGTGACCTTGGGAAGGGAAGCGCTGCCGTTGGGAACATTCCAATATTGACGTTTTCCGCTTCCAAGCCCTCGGAGCCGGGCTGTGGTCACGGATGAGGCTCTCTGGCTCCTCCGGATCGATGGGAACACCACAAGGACCTTGCCGGTGTCCTTGTCCCCACCGTGGGACAGGGAGGGATCATCCCAATCCTTGCTCTTGACCCCCAATCCCTGATGTTCCGCGTTCCCTTGGAATGTCCCACCCTGCTCTCCAGGAACTGAGGGAGGAGGAAAAGCCGCTCCCAAGCTGTGGAATCCCCTGGATCCCGAGGATGGTTTTCCATGAGGATGGAAGGAGACGGGGAACGGCAGCATCGGGAACACGGGAGATGCTTCCAAATCCCAGGATTTTCATGCCTAAGGGACAACGCGGGGCTGGGAAGGGCCTTCCTGGAGCGAGTGGGAAGGACTCTGGAAGGTCCTCCTGGAGCCGAGCCCTCTCCGGGATGTTTTCCTGCCTCCATCAAAACATTCCCGGAGTCCCAGGGGCGCACGGAACACGCTTGGATGCATCCAGCCCCAAATCCATCCCCGCCCCAGCATTCCCAGGAGGGATGAGCGTGCTGGAGGCACCAGGAGCCTGTGGAGCAAAGATCCTAAAAAAGTCCCCTCCAGACCTCGGGATTTCATGGAATTCCAGCCTGGTTTGGGTGGGAAGGGACCTTGAATCCCATCCCGTTCCACGCCCGACACTTCCACGATCCCAGGCTGCTCCAGCCTGGCCTTGGACACTCCCAGGGATCCAGGGGCAGCCCCGGCTTCCCTGGGAATTCCAGCCCAGCCCCTCCCCACCCTCCCAGGGAAGGATTCCAGAAGATCCCAGACTCCGAGAAGTTTGAGACTGTGTGGGGCTGGAGGTGACAATCCCTGTTGTTATCCTGGAATGGGACAGAGCCCTTCTGGAATTTTTGGAGCACCAGAGGGGGAATATCCCTTGCTCCTTGAGGGAATGGCCTCAGGGATCACCACGCGAAGTTTCAGTTGGATTTTGGGAACAATTCCTGCCTGGAAAGGGTTTTCCAGCCCTCGCACAGCTGTCCAGGGCAGGGCTGGAGTCGCCGTTCCAGGTGGGATTTAAATCCCTGTGGATGTGGCCCCTGGGGACGCGGGTGTGGGGTGGCCCTGGCAGCGCTGCGGGAGAGGTTGGAAAAAACTCCAGAGGATTTTTCCAGCCCAAACAGCTCTGATTCCATGATTGCATGCCCAGAGATCCCAGATTCCATTCCCTGCTGGTCTCTGTGAGGGAGGAAAGCGGAGAAACCAAGGGAAAACTTGGATAAATTTGGGAGAACCCAGCTTTTCCTCGCCCACAGAAACAGCAAATCCCACCTGGAATTCCCCCTTGGAGAGAGCAGCTTTCCCTGGAAGGAGTGGGCAGGTGGGAAGATCCCAGCTCCAGCCGGCTGCCGCAGGATGTGTGGGTGGGAATGTCTCATCCCAGCCGGGCCAATGCCGGGAATCACCGAGGATGCAAAAAAAGGCGAAAAAATAAAGGAAAAGCATCGGGAATGAAGGAAGCGCCAGAATCCCAAATCCCGGTTGCCCGGACAATGACCCCGGAGCCCTTGGATGAGTCAGTCCTGGATAACGACACCGAGGATGGGCTTTCCCTGCTGGAATCTCGGCTTTCCCAAGGAGCCGGAGCGGGAGCAGCCGATGCCTCACCCTGGGCTCGCCTGCTCCGGACCCACATTCCCGGTTTCTGGCCAGACACGGATTTATCCCGAAGAACCAAAGGAATCCAAACAAGAATTGGGACAGGGGACATGGGACAGGAGGCTCCAGGTCCTGCAGGGATACCCTGGGAAGGGAATCCAGCATGGGAATCAGGAAGCAGCAGCAGCTATGAATCTCCATCTCCCACTTCCTGGGGAATTTTGGGATTTTCCTCCCGTTTCCAGCCTGGGAAAAAGTCACTGGCAGGATGTGCCTGTGGCCTGTGTTTAAAATTCCCTCAGGTGTTGCTTTTTTATTGGATATTTTGGATTTTCCACTTTCCGGCTGCTGGCATCCCTCCACTGACCCATGCTCCCACCGGATTGGGAATATTCCAGGCAGGAATAAATAATTCATGGAGCACGACCATGGAATGAGGCACCCGGAGGACACAGGGAGAGGCCAAATGGAATTCCTGGCTCCAGTTGGATCCCAATGCCGGCACCTGGCAGGGCTGGGAGCGGGATGTTCCTGCGGATCCATCCCAGCCGCTCCATCTGGGAGATCGGGATTTCCATCCTGGAGATCGGGGTTTCCATCCTGGAGATCGGGGTTTCCATCCTGGATATTGGGGTTTCATTCCTGGAGATCGGGATTTCCTTCCTGGAGATCAGGGTTTCCATCCTGGAGATCGGGATTCCCATCCTGGATATTGGGGTTTCCTTCCTGGAGATCGGGGTTTCCATCCTGGATATTGGGATTCCTGTCCTGGAGATCGGGATTCCATCCTGGAGATTGGGATTCCCATCCTGGATATTGGGATTTCCATCCTGGAGATCGAGATTACAAGCATGGATATTGGTATTCCGTCCTGGATATTGGGATTCCTGTCCTGGAGATTGGGATTTCCTTCCTGGAGACTGGGATTACCATCCTGGAGATCAGGATTCCCAGCACAGAGATCAGGATTCCCAGCACGGAGATCGGGATTTCCGTCCTGGATATCGGGATTTCCATCCTGGAGATTGGGATTTCCATCCTGGAGATCAGGATTCCCGTCCTGGAGATTGGGATTTCCTTCCTGGAAATCGGGATTACCATCCTGGAGATCAGGATTCTCAGCATGGAGATTGGGATTCCATCCTGGAGATTGGGATTTCCATCCTGGAGATTGGGATTCCCATTCTGGAGATCAGGATTCCAAGCATGGATATCGGTATTCCGTCCCGGAGATAGAGATTTCCATCCTGGAGATTGGGATTTCCTTCCTGGAGATTGGGATTCCCATCCTGGAGATAGGGATTCCATCCTGGAGATTGGGATTTCCTTCCTGGAGATTGGGATTTCCTTCCTGGAGATCAAGGTTCCCGGCATGGAGAGAGGGGAGGAACTGGGATTTGAGCTGGGGAAGCTGGAGGGTTTGGGATGGGGATTGATGGGAATTTTCGGTCAGGCTGGGGATGGATGGGAATTTTCCAGGGGCTTGGGAGGGAGGAAGAGCTGGTGACAATCAGGATATGGATCCCAAGGGGCCGGGATAAGGAATCCTCACTGGAGCCATCCATACCCAAATCCATGTCTAGATCCAGGGATGGGGTGAATCCAGGGAAAGTGTGGATCCAGCTGATCCCTGTCTGGATCCAGGGATGGTGTGGATCAGGGATGGTGAGGATCCAAGATGGTGAGGATCCAGGGATAGTGTGGATCCAGCTGGTCCCTGGCTGGAGCCAGGGATTTTGTGGATCCAGGCAAAGTGTGGATCCAGCTGATCCCTGACTGGATCCAGAGATGATCTGGATCCAGGGATGGTCTGGATCCAGCTGATCCGTCTCTGGATCCATGCTGTGTATCCAGGGATGATCTGGATGCAGGGATGATCTGGATGCAGGGATGGTCCCTGGCTGGATCCAGGGATGGTCTGGATCCAGCTGATCCCTCTCTGGATCCATGCTGTGAATCCAGGGATGATCTGGATCCAGGGATGATCTGGATCCAGGGATGGTCTCTGGCTGAATCCAGGGATGGTGTGGATCCAGCTGATCCCTGTCGGGATCCAGGATGGATCCAGCTGCTCCTTGTCCCGAAAGAGGCCATTGCCAGATCTGGTCCAGATCTTTGTAGGGAAGGAGTCCGGGATATTTCAGGAAAACCATTCCCAGTAGGATTGGCTGCTGTCCTTGATTCCCTTTGCAGGATCCTGTCCCACCTGGAATTCCCATCCTATCCCAGTTATCCCAGTGGGACAGTGACAGCCCTGGGGCCCGTAAAACCGGGATTCAATCCATCCTGGAGAAGGGGAACACCCCTACTTCCACAGCTTCCAAAGGCACTATTCCAGCCGGGAGGAGCTGGAGCCACTTTGGGATGTGCAGCTACAAATCCCAGAGCTTTGACTCATTCCTTGAGGAATTTTTCCCTGGAAAAAGCCCTTCCAGAGGGCTGGAATGTGGCGGGGAGGGGGGGCCTGGAATGTTTTTGTGTCACCTCCGCCGGAGCTTTTCCAGCTGCTCCCGTGCCTCTCCCTGGCGACAAGGAGGGAACACGGCACCGCCGGATAGGGATGAGCTCCCGGATTCCTGCTGGGAATGACATCCCTGCAGGCAGCCCCGGCGTGGTCCCGCTTCCAGCCGGGACAGGGAAATAAATCCCAAGGATCGGAGCTGGATCCCCACAAAAGCACCTGGATTCCTGGGAATTGCGTTATCCCTTGACTTCCTGGGGGAATTCTTTCTCCTTCTCGTTTTTTGGGTTATCTTTGTCTCATTATTCCAATAGTTTGGTGTTGGGAAGTGCCTGGATTTCTGCTGTGCAGGGAATGATGTGGTTCCAGAAAGGAAAGTATGGAATGGAATAAAATGGGTTTCAATAAAATGGGATGGGATGGGATGGCATGGGATCAATGAGGTGGGATGGAATGGGATGGGCTGGGATGGGATCTATGGGATCTATGGGATGGGATGGGATCAATGGGATGGGATGGAAGGGGATGGAATGGGATGGGATGGGATGGGATGGGATCAATGAGGTGGGATGAGATGGGGTGGGATCAATGGGATGGGATGGGATCAATGGGATGGGATGGGATAGAGTGGGATGGGGTGGGATGGGATGGGATCAATGGGGTGGGATGGGATCAATGGGGTGGGATGGGGTGGGATGGGGTGGGATCAATGGGATGGGGTGGGGTGGGATGGGATGGGATATTTTCATTTGGAAGGAACCTACATGGATCAAATGGCCTTGGATCAGGGACACCTCCCATGATCCCAGGGTGCTCCAGCCTGGCCTTGGACACTCCCAGGGGCAGCCACAGCTTCTCTGGGAATTCCAGCCCAGCCCCTCCCCACCCTCCCAGTGGGAATTCCTTCCCATTATCCCATCTATCCCTGCTTTTTTCCTCCTTGTTTGATTTCTGCTGGAGAAAATCCTGTTCCCGAAGTCCAGTGCAGGGTTTGGAGCAACTTCCACCCCCTCCAGTCCACCTGGAGCAGTGGGGAAGGCAGGAAAAAGTGGCAAGGAAAATCCATGGAAAAAACATTTCCCAGAGGGATCAGCCTGTCCTTGCCTGGAGGAGAAGCACAGGCGGAAATGGGGGAAAATCTGGGATAGTGGGAAGTGTGCCCTGCCCATGGAAGGGGTTGGGATGGATGGGCTTTGAGGTTCCTTCCCACCCAAACCATTCCACGATTCCCACCCAAACCATTCCATGATTCTTACCCAAGCCATTCCACGATTCCCACCCGAACCATTCCACGATTCCCACCCAAACCATTCCACAATTCCCACCCGAACCATTCCACGATTCCCACCCGAACCATTCCATGGTTCCAAGGGATTCTGCACTGTCCATGTCCCCCCATGGCACCAGCTTCCCACATCCCTCCCTGGATCCTGCTCCGGCTGCGTCTCCGCATCCCTGGAACCAGCAGCAGCCGGAGGCAAGGGCTGCCTTTGATCTTTTTCCAGGAAATCCAAGGACATGGAATAACCGGGAGAGGCCCAGCGGGGCCAGCAGGTGCCTGATGGAAAACAGAGACGGCTGCAGGCGCTTCCCAAAATTTAATTAGGGATTGTAAACAGCTCTGCTGGGCTGGGCCTGGACACTGGGAGAAACCCTGTGGAAAATGGTCCTGGGGGAAGGGCTTCCTGGGAAAAGGGGGATTTTTGGGGCAGCCCAGGGAGGTGGGGGAGGGAAAACGGGACCAAACTCAGCCCAGTTCGGCTCCGGGTCTTCCCCAGTGGTGGGGGAGGAGCGGAGGGTGGGAAAATGGGCGGCCGAAAATGGGAGCCTCTGGATCCTGGCATGGCTTTGGGAAGTCACTTGGGACACGGAAGTGATGCCACGGCCGGACATCCGGCGGGGATTTGGGTCCTCCACCTCTGGATTTGGGACCTCCACCTCTGGATTTGGATCTGCCACCTCTGGATTTGGATCCTCCACCTCTGGACTTGGATCTGCCACCTCTGGATTTGGATCCCCCACCTCTGGATTTGGGTCCTGGGATGGCCTGAAGTGCCACTGTCCATCCCATCCCATCCCATCCCATCGATCCCATCCCATTGATCCCATCCCATCCCATCATCCCACTGTGTGCAGATTCAGGGAATCATGGAATGGTTTGGGTGGGAAGGAATCTTAAATCCCACCCAGGGCCACCCCCTGCCACGGGCAGGGACACCTCCCGCTCTCCCAGGGCGCTCCAAGCTCCATCCAGCCTGGCCTTGGACACTCGCAGGGATGGGAATGGGACCCCAGCAAGGAATGTTTTCCTCATTTCCCGCTATTTCCGGGGCACAGGGACAAATCAATCCCTTTTTGTTGCAGTTTTGGGGGAGCCTTTCCCTGATCCCACCCTCCTCCAGCTGCTCCTGATCCTGCACATCCCTTTTCCAGCCACAGAAGGGGATGGAGATGGGATGGAGATGGGATGGGGGAACAGGATACGGGAGGAGGATGGAGCCAACGGGCTGGAGGGGCAGGAGGCAGGGAATGTCTTCCCAGTGGGAAAGGAGAGCTTGGGGTGGGATCTTGGGAAGGAATTCCTGGCTGGGAGAGTGGGGAGGAGCTGTGCTGGAATTCCCAGAGAAGCTGTGGCTGCCCCTGGATCCCTGGGAGTGTCCAAGGAAAGGTTGGAGAAACTTGGGGTCACGGAAGGTGTCGGCGCTGGACCGGGGTGGGATTTAAGGTCCCTTCCCACCTTTCCACGATTCCATGGAACATCAAGTCCCAGCATCCGGAGTGGTCGGAAGGAGGAATTGCAGCTGCTCCCTGTTCCAAGGGCTGCAACAGAGCTGGGATCCAGAGCCCGGATCCGATCCAACCTGGACCTTTCCAGAACCAATCTGCAAAGTGGGAGATCGTGGCTGGGAGCCGACATTCCCGATCCCTCTCCCGGACATTCCGGATGGACTCCCGATCCCTCCGCTGCCTGGTTTTCATTTGGATTTCACCTCCAGGCCACCCTCTCATTTTTCCACTCGAATCCTGGTTTTCTACCGCTGTCGGATCCGGTGTCCCAAGTGGCCAGTGGCACTGTCTGCTTCCCAAAGGGATGGATAAGGAGCTTTTTCCTGGGAGGGAATAGAATTAAGGAGCCTGTCGGGAATTAGGGAGGCACTCGCTGGATTTATTCTGGAGCTCAATCCAATTCCAGCCGCAGGAGAGTTTGGGCTCCGCATCCACAGCCCTTGGAGCAGGACAGGCAAATCCAGTTCCAATCCCCCTGGAAAACCTCGGCACGGGGTGAGGGTGGAGCCCCCGGGATGCTCCACAGCCGCCCTTCACCCAGAGCGGGAATCCTCGGAGCAGCGGGAAAATCCCCGGAGCTGGGAGAGGGGGATCCAAACTGGGATCAGGGTGCCCAGGTCATCCAACCTCCCATTCCCAATCCATGTGAGCAACCCCACCATTCCCAATCCATGGCACCAACCCCAACATTCCCAATCCATGTGAGCAACCCCAACATTCCCAATCCATGTGAGCAACCCCACCATTCCCAATCCATGGCACCAACCCCAACATTCCCAATCCATGTGAGCAACCCCAACATTCCCAATCCATGTGAGCAACCCCATCATTCCCAATCCATGGCACCAACCCCAACATTCCCAATCCATGTGAGCAACCCCAACATTCCCAATCCATGGCACCAACCCCAACATTCCCAATCCATGGCACCAACCCCACCATTCCCACTCCATGTGAGCAACCCCAACATTCCCAATCCATGTGAGCAACCCCACCATTCCCAATCCATGGCACCAACCCCAACATTCCCAATCCATGTGAGCAACCCCAACATTCCCAATCCATGGCACCAACCCCAACATTCCCAATCCATGGCACCAACCCCAACATTCCCACTCCATGTGAGCAACCCCAACATTCCCAATCCACGTGAGCAACCCCACCATTCCCAATCCATGGCACCAACCCCACCATTCCCAATCCATGGCACCAACCCCACCATTCCCAATCCATGTGAGCAACCCCACCATTCCCACTCCATGTGAGCAACCCCAACATTCCCAATCCATGGCACCAACCCCAACATTCCCACTCCATGTGAGCAACCCCAACATTCCCAATCCATGTGAGCAACCCCAACATTCCCAATCCATGTGAGCAACCCCACCATTCCCAATCCATGGCACCAACCCCACCATTCCCAATCCATGGCACCAACCCCAACATTCCCAGTCCATGTGAGCAACCCCAACATTCCCACTCCATGTGAGCAACCCCACCATTCCCAATCCATGGCACCAACCTCAATGTTCCCGGTTTGTGTCTTCCAACCTGAACTTTCCCAGTCCATGTCACCCATCCCCAACATTCCCAGTCCATGTCACTCATCCCCAACATTCCTAATCAATGTCACCCATCCCCAACATTCCCAGTCCATGTGAGCAACCCCACCATTCCCACTCCATGTGAGCAACCCCAACATTCCCAATCCATGGCACCAACCTCAATGTTCCCGGTTTGTGTCTTCCAACCTGAACCTTCCCAGTCCATGTCACCCATCCCCAACATTCCCAGTCCATGTCACTCATCCCCAACATTCCTAATCAATGTCACCCATCCCCACCATTCCCACTCCATGTGAGCAACCCCAACATTCCCAATCCATGGCACCAACCTCAATGTTCCCGGTTTGTGTCTTCCAACCTGAACCTTCCCAGTCCATGTCACCCATCCCCAACATTCCCAGTCCATGTCACTCATCCCCAACATTCCTAATCAATGTCACCCATCCCCAACATTCCCAGTCCATGTCACCCACAGAGAAGAATTCCTTCCCAATATCCCATCCATCCCTGCCCTTTCCCACTGAGAAGCCATTCCCTGGTTCCTGTCCCTCCACCCTTCTCCCAAGTTCCTCTTCAGCTCTCCTGGAGCCCCTTCAGGCTCGGGAAAAGGCTCCAAGGATTCCCTGGAATCTATTTTTGTTGTGCTTTGATCCCTTGGAACTTCATCCCATGGGATTTGTCTGCAGGGACACAGAATTCCAGCCTGGAGCCATCCCAGCAGCTCCAGAGGATCCTGGAATGGTTTGGTTTGGAAGGGACCTCAAATCCCATTCCAACCCCAACCCCTTCCCCTATCCCAGGCTGCTCCAATCCCATCCAACCTTTCCTTGGACAGTCCCAGGGATGGAGCAGCCTCAGCTTCCCTGGGAATTCCAGCCAGAGCCTCATCTGCTTTTCCCGAACTTTTGCAGAACCTAGGAAAAATTCACTGGAATTTGCCCTCTTGTTTTGACTCCAAATACAAACGGAACACCCGGAAAACTCAGCTCTGGTTTTCTGCTCTCCTTTTTCCTTTTTATTTATCCTCTTCCCTTGTTGGGTTTTTTTTTTTTTTTTTTTTTTTCCCTGCTTTGTGGCTCTCCCCACTCCGGGAAAGCTCTGGAGAAGGGAAAGGGGCTGCCAAACTTATTCCCTAAAAACCATCCGGTTGTTCTCCAGCCACTCCAGGATTTTCCTGCCTTTCTCCTGGCAGCTCCATGTTCCCAGTTAAATCCTGACCTTGCCCTTCCCTCTTCCCTCAAGGCAAATCCATCCTTTCCAGCAGAGACTCCTCCAGGCTTTTCCAGGAGAATTCTGGGAAGCAGCTGGGCTGGGGCTGTGTGGTAGAAATTCCAGGATTTGGGATGGATTGGTCTCACCTGGGCTCACCTGGAGCCAAAAGTGGGGGGAGGGGGGATGCCCAAGGTGGGAAAAAGGGAAAATAGGGGGGGCAAAAGAGGAGGAAAAAGAGGGGGAAAGAGGAGGAAAAAGAGGGGAAAAGAGGTGGAAAAAGAGGGGAAAAGAGGTGGAAAAAGAGGGGAAAAGAGGTGGAAAAAGAGGGGGAAAGAGGTGGAAAAAGAGGGGGAAAGAGGAGGAAAAAGAGGGGGAAAGAGGTGGAAAAAGAGGGGAAAGGAGGTGGGAAAAGATGGGAAATAAGAGGTGGAAAAAAGAGGGAAAGAGGTGGAAAAAGAGGGGAAAGGAAGTGGAAAAAGAGGGGGAAAGAGGTGGAAAAAGAGGGGAATAAGAGGTGGAAAAAGAGGGAAAGGAAGTGGAAAAAGAGGGGTGATGAGGAAATAAAATGATGATAAAAGAGATCCAGAAGGATGTTGATAAGAGAGATAAAAAGACACAAAGTGATGATAGAAGAGGTGTAAAATCAGGATAAAAGGGATGGAAAAGGAGGGTGAAAAGCGGTTTCAAAGGGGATTGATAAGAGACGGAAAAGGAAATAAAATGATGATAAAAGAGGTGTGAAAGGAGGGGGAAAGGTTTCAAAGGAGGAGTAAAAGTGGTTTAAAAAGAAGGTGATAAGAGGTTTAAAAGAGGATTGATAAGAGATGGAAAAGGAAATAAAATGATGATAAAAGAGGTATGAAAGGAGGGGAAAGGTTTAAAAGCAGTAAAAGGGGGTGAAAGAGGTGTAAGAAGGCAATGATAAGAAATAGGAGCTAAAACGATGAGATAAGAGGGGCAAAAGGAGAGAAAAAGGTGAAAAAGAGAAGAAAAGAGGTGCAAAAGGAGAATGTAAAATCAGAGGAGTAAAGGGAGGGCGATAAGAGATAGAGAAAGAAATAAAACTGCTAAAAGAGAGGATGGTGATAAGAGCTGGAAAAGGAGGGCGATAAGAGGTATAAAGGGGGTGGGAAGAGATAAGAAAGGAGATCAAATAATCATGAAAATGTGTGAAATGAGGGGGAAAGAGGGGGAAAAGGAGGGGAAGAGCGGAGTAAAAGTGGTTTGAAAGTGGGGCGAAAGGGGGTCACAAGAGGAGTGATAAGAGGTGTAAAAGGAGGGTGATAAGAGAGAAAATGGGGGCGATAAGAGAGAGAAAAGGAAAAAAATGAGGATACAGGAGGTGTAAAAGGAGGGGAAAAGTGGTTTAAAAGGAGGTGATAAGAGGTGTAAAAGGAGGGTGATAAGAGAAAAGGAAATAAATTGATGATAAAAGTTGTAAAAAGGGGGGGGAAGTACTGTGAAAGGGGGAGAGAAAGGTTTAAAAAGAGGAGTAAAAAGTGTAAAAAAGAAGTTGAAAAGGAGGGAGATTAGAGCTATAAATGGGGGTTGGTAAGAGATAGAAAAGGAAATAAAATGATGATAAAGGAGGTGTAAACTGAGGGTAAAAGAGGTGCAAAAGGGAGGTAAAAAGGTTTAAAAAGAGGAGTAAAAGAGGTGTAAAAGAAGTTGAAAAGGAGGGATATTAGAGCTATAAATGGGGGTTGATAAGAGATAGAAAAGGAAATAAAATGATGATAAAGGAGTTGGAAAAGGAGGGTCAAATAGAGACGAGAGGGAGGGTGGTAAGAGAGCAAAGGAAATAAAATGATGGTAAAAGAGGCGAAAACTGAGGGTAAAAGAGGTGCAAAAGGGGGGCAAAAAGGTTCAAAAAGAGGAGTAAAAGAGGTGTAAAAGGAGGCGTAAAAGGGGTCTAAAAGAGAGGTGATAAGAGGTAGGAAAAGGAAATGAAATGATGATAAAAGAGAGAATCCAGGGTGGTGCTGAGAGCTCTAAAAGGCTCTAAAAATGCTGATAAAAGAGCTCGAAAAGGGTGGGAATGTGGCCCCAAAATTCCCTGCGCTCCCAGGGCCGGGCAAGCCTTGCCCATGGAATCGTGCCCCTCTCCAGGTCCCATCCCGGGCAGGGATGAGGCTCCTCCTTTCCCAGGGATCGGCGGCATCAAGGACAAATTAATGAGCAGCTTTAATTAACGATTCCCCCCCCTCCGGAAGCCTGGGGGGGGGGGGGGGTGGGGGGTGGGGAGGTGTGTTGGACCCAGATGTTCTCCACAGCTGGATATGGAAAATCCCAATCCCAAACTCAGGAAAGGACTGGGAGAGACTGGGAAAAAGGATGTGCCTGCCCAGATCCCACTGGGAATGAGCCCGGCCTGGAACTGGGAATGCCCGGGAAGGGTGGTCTGGAAATTGCCATCAGCGATTTCCAACGGCCCCAAAGTGTAATTACAGGGATTAGAGGGATTAGGGAAAAGCAGGACACGGCAATTCCCTTAATTCCACACATTGGCACTCCGAGGGCGAACGGGAGCATCCGGGGACAGCCTGGAAAGGTTTTCCAGGGGGATTCTCCATCCATTATCCCAGCCCGGCCGGGGATCAAAAAGCAAATCCCCTGGAAGACAGAGCAGGGAATGGCTGGAGATACATGGGGGGAGCTCGGGGTGGGATCTTGGGAAGGAATTCCCGGCCGGGCTGGAATTCCCAGGGAATGCCCGGATCCCTGGCAGTGCCCAAGGAAAGGCTGGAGCAGCCTGGGATCATCGGGGGAGGTGCCAGCCTTGGAATGGGATGGGATTGAAGCTGCGGGGATCCCAGCCAAAGCATTCCGGGATTGTGGGATGCAGGAGGCTCCGAATCCATGCCCAGGGGTTTTTCTGGAAGTCGGGGATGGGAAAGGGAAGGGAGAGCCTTCCTGGAGTGCCGAGATTCCCAGGGAAGGGCCTGGAGGCCGGAATTCCTTCCCGCAGAGGAGTCGGGCTGGGGCTGGATCCAATGGCAGGCTGGGAGAGGCGGGAATGGAGGGATTTCCCTGGGAAAGGGGAGCTCGGGCTGGGATCTTGGGAAGGAATTCCCGGCTGCGCTGGAATTCCCAGAGAATCCCTGGCTGCCCCTGGATCCCTGGAATTTTCCAAGGCCAGGCTGGACGGGAATCTGGGATAGTGGGAGGTGTCCCTGCCCTTGGAATGGGATGGGATTTATGGTCCCTTCCCAGCCAACCCATCCCTTCATTTTGGGATTCATCCCTCCTGCTCATCCCAGGAGCATCCGAGGACTTGGCAGAATTCCTGCCGGGATTTGCAGAGCTGGCTGCTCCTTCCCAGCCTATTTGTGATCCTGAAAAAAAAAAAGGAAAAAAATGGAATTGTTCCTCTGGAAAGGCACAGAGCGGAGTGGCCCCGTCATCCCTGCCATCAAAGAGAGCCTTTCCTTGGGATTTTTCCAGGTTTTTCCTGCTGACGTCACCGGCATCCATCACCCGCCTGGGACTTCAAACACGGACGGAGAGATCCGTGCGGGAAACGTGCTCCGTGTCCCAGAAAAGAGTCCAAAGGAGGAATTCCGGGCTGTGCCGAAGGAATCCGACAACGGCGCCTGAGGATTTCATTAAAATCCAGGAATCTGAAGAGATTTGGCCGCGCTGGCCATCGGAATCCCCCCTCAGGATGGGAAAACCCCAGGGAATCATGGAATTGTTCAGGCTGGAAAAGAGCTCTGAGAGCAGCGAGTCCATGGGGAGTTTGTGCCTCTCTCCCGTTTCCCGGGAATGTGGATCCTGGAGAGGACACTGTGGACAACCCCATCCCGGAGGGCCAAAAGCTGGAATTGCAGCTGGGGTTCGGGAATTTCATGGAATCCTGGAATGGTTTGGGTGGGAAGGGCCCTTAAATCCCATCCCATTCCACCTCCCACGATCCCAGGGTGTTCCAACCCCATCCCTGGACACTCCCAGGGATCCAGGGGCAGCCACAGCTTCTCTGGGAATTCCAGCCCAGCCGGGAATTCCTTCCCCAAATCCCACTTTCCAGGATGAAACGATTCCTTTCCATGATTCCCCCGCCTCCAATCCCTGCTCCAGCGCTGCCATCCCGAAATTCCAGCGGCTGCGATCGGGAAGGATCTCCCGCTGCGGATCCCACACGAACGGGGAATCGCCGAGCGCCGGGACACCGGGAATGGATCCCACCGGCAATGGATCCCACCGGGAATGGATCCCACCGGCAATGGATCCCACCGGCAATGGATCCTGGGGCGGGCGGGCAGGGGTGGCTGGGATCTTGGGAAGCGATTCCTCCCTCCGGGAGCTTCCAGGGATGCAATTCCCGAGCTCCTGGGGCCCCCTAAAGGCCCGCATTGGGAGCGAGCCCGGGAGTGGGAAAAATCCACGGAAAGGCCCCAAAATCCCTCCCTTGGAATCTCAGATGGGAGCGCGGAGCCGGCCCGGATCCAAAGGGGGATTCGGGATCGCCCGTTCCAGGTGGGAACATCCCCGAAGCCCAAAAGGAGCTCCGGGATCAGATCCCGGCCCTGCCTGGCCGGGGCAGCGCTGAGATTCCGCCCTTCCCGTTAAAGATCCCACAGAATTCCCGGATCCCCGGGGGTTTTCCTGCATTTCCCTCCTCTTCCCTGCTTTTCCCAGCTTTTTCTTCCTCTTTTTGTTTCATTTTTCTTTGTCTTTCCCCTTTTTTTTTTTTACTTCATTCCTACCTTTCCCTTCTTTCCCCCTTTTCTCCCCTTCTCCCTCTCTTTTCCTCATTTTCCTTTGCTTTTCCCCATTTTCCTGCTGGTTTTCCTTCATTTTTACTCCTTTCCCTCAGTTTTCCCTTCGATTTTCTCCATTTTCCTGCTTTTCCTTCACTTTCCCCCATTTTTCCTTCACTTTTCCCCATTTTCCTGCTGTTTTCCTTCATTTTTTACCATTTTCCCTCAGTTTCCCCTTCGCTTTTTCCCCATTTTTCCTTTGCTTTTCTCCATTTCCCTGCCTTTTTTCTTCCATTCTTACCATTTCCCTTCAGTTTTCTGTTTCCCTTTTCCCCATTTTCCTTCGCTTTTCCCCATTTTCCTTCGCTTTTCCCCATTTTCCTGCTGTTTTCCTTCATTTTTACCATTTTCCCTCAGTTTCTCCTGTGCTTTTTCCCCATTTTTCCTTTGCTTTTCTCCATTTCCCTGCCTTTTTTCCTCCATTCTTACCATTTCCCTTCAGTTTTCTGTTTCCCTTTTCCCCATTTTCCTTCGCTTTTCCCCATTTTTCCTTCACTTTTCCTCATTTTCCTTCACTTTTCCCCATTTCCTGCTGGTTTTCCTTCATTTTTACCCCTTTCCCTCAGTTTTCCCTTTGCTTTTTTCACATTTTTCCTTCGCTTTTCCCCATTTTCCTTCGCTTTTCCTCATTTTCCTGCTGTTTTCATTCATTTTTACCATTTTCCCTCAGTTTCCTCTTTGCTTTTTTCCCATTTTTCCTTTGCTTTTCTCCATTTTTCTGCCTTTTTTCCTCCATTCTTACCATTTCCCCTCAGTTTTCTGTTTCCCTTTTCCCCATTTTCCTTCGCTTTCCCCCATTTTTCCTTCAGTTTTCCCCATTTTCCTGCCTTTTTCCCTCCATTTTTACCCCTTTCCCCCAGTAAAAGAGGGGGAGGGAGGGGGGGCGGTTGGGCTTTTCCAGCCCGAAGAATTCCAGGATTCCCGGAGCTTTCCCGCTCGCTCCTCTCCCTCTGGCGCTGACGCTCACCTGGGTTCGCTCTTCCCAACAGAGGCGGGGCCGGCTCAGCTCCTCCGCGACATTCCCGGGAATTTTGGGAAGGGCAGGCGGGGGGTGCTCGCCCTTATGCCGAGGTTGCAGCCTCGTGGAGCCGTGCCTCAGTTTCCCCATTCCCGGCCTCCCGCGGCTGGGAAGGGAAGGGAAGGGAAGGGAAGGGAAGGGAAGGGAAGGGAAGGGAAGGGAAGGGAAGGGAAGGGAAGGGAAGGGAAGGGAAGGGAAGGGAGCGGTGGGAGGGGTTCGAGGGAGGGGAGGGGCGGCCCCGCTGCTGAATAATTCAGCGCTGGCAGCGGGGGAAGCTCCGCACCGGGACCGGGACCGCACCGAGCCGAGCTCCGGAGCGCGGCACCGAGACCGGAGCGGCACCGGCACCGCACCGGGACCTCATCAGGCTCCGGGCACCTCACCGGGCTCTGCACCGGGCTCTGCACCGGGACCGCACCGGGACCGCGTCAGGCACCGGGAACCGCCCCGGGACCACCTCGGGCTCCGCTCCGAGACCGCCCCGGCACCACCCCGAGCTCTGCACCGAGCACCGGGCACCGCAGCTGGATCGCATCAGCCACCGGGACCGCCTCGGGACTGCCCCGGGCACCTCGAACCGCCCCGGGACCGCCGCGGGCTCTGCTCCGAGACCGCGCCGGGACCGCCCCGAGCACCTCGATCCGCGCCGGGACCGCCCCGAGCACCTCGATCCGCACCGGACCCGCCCGGAGCACCTCGATCCGCACCAGGACCGCCCCGAGCACCTCGATCCGCACCGGGACCGCCCCGAGCACCTCGATCCGCACCGGGACCACCCCGAGCACCTCGATCCGCACCGGGACCGCCCCGAGCACCTCGATCCGCGCCGGGACCGCCCCGAGCCCGCCCCGGCGCCCCCCGGCCCCGTCCCGAGCCCCCCGCAGGGTCCCCCCATGGCTCTGGTGCTGCAGCTCCGCTCCGTCTCCGGCCTGCGCGGCAAAGGCGACCGCATCGCCAAGGCGGCGTTCCGGGGTACCGGGAGCGGGGACGGGAATTTGGGATCGGGGTTTGGGCCGCCGGAATGTGGGGACAGGATTAGTGGAGCAGGATTTGGGGTGCAGGAATTGGGGGAGAGGGATTTGGGGGGAAGGATTTGGGGGAGTGGGATTTGGGGGTGAGGTTTTGAGGAACAGGATTGGAGGAGCAGGATTTGGGGTGCAGGAATTTGGGGAGCGGGATTTGGGGAGCGGGATTTGAGGGAAAGGATTTGGGAACAGGATTTGGGGAACGAGATTTGGGGTGTGGGATTTTGGGGTCAGGATTTGGGGGGCAGGGTCTGAGAGACAGGGTTTGGGGGGAAGGATTTGGGGGACAGGATTTTGGGGAGCGGGATTTGAGGGGCAGGGCTCGAGGGGGAGGATTTGGAGGCAGGAATTTGGGATTTTGGGAGCAGGATTTGGGGAGTGGGATTTGAGGGACAGGATTTTGGGAGCAGGGTTTGGGTGCAGGATATGGGGGGCAGGATTTTGGGGGGGTGCGGGATTTGGGATGCAGGATTTTGGGGGATCAGTATATGGGGAGTGGGATTTGGGGGACAGGATTTTGGGGGGACAGGATTTTGTGGGGGCGGGATTTGAGGTGCAGGAATTGGGGGAGAAGGATTTTAGGGGGGCAGGATTTGGGGAGCAGGATTTTAGGGGGGCAGGATTTGGGGGAGCAGGATTGGGGGATGGGATTTGGGAGCAGGATTGGGGGGTGGGATTTGGGAACAGGATTTTTGGGGGCAAGGTTTGGGGTCAGGATTTGAGGGCAGGAATTTGGGAGCGGGATTTTGAGGACAGGAATTTGGGAGTGGGATGCTGGGGACAGGATTTGGCAGACGGGATTGGAGGTCAGGATCTGGGGACCCGGAATTTGGGGGGTGGGATTCGGGGACAGGATTTGGGGATCAGGATTCGGGGAGTCCCAGCATCCATCCCTGCCTCAGTTTCCCCACGCACGACCCCAAAGCGGCTCTTTTGGGGGTCCCCTCCCCACGGGTTCATCCAGGGAAAAGGGGGTGAATTCCCGGGGTGAAATTCCCGCCGGGAGCCGGGATCGTGTCCCAGCTGGAATCCGGCTGTGGGATCACGGCTTTGGAGGACCGAGGGTGCCAAGGAGAGATCCCGAAGGAATCCTGGTCTGGGATCCGGGATCAGCCGGGATTTCTCCCGAGGATTCCGCAGCTTCCGATTCCCGCCGGGATCCGCAGCAGCTCCAAAGATTTCCACGGGAAGGAGGAACAATTCTCCCGGGGATGTGGAAGTTCGGGAGCTGCCGGAGCTTTTCCAAGGCTTGGGAAAGGCTCGGGATGGGATCCCGGCTGGGGCCGGATCCCTCTTCCAGCGGCTGGGAATCCGTGGAGGCGGAGTGGGATGAGGGCAGCAAGAGCGATCCCAGCTCAGGGAAGCGGGGGAATTCCAGGAATTCCATGGCCGGCCTGGATCAGCTTTCCCTGCTCTTAACGACCTTGCGATCATTAACCAGGGCCAATTAACCCTCAGTTCCCTGTGCTGCTTCCCAGCGCCAAGAAAATCCCCGGGAAGAGGTGGAATTCCCGGCTAACTCGGAGCCTGGAGCAATCCCAGCAGCGGGAATGGGATGCAGGGCGGGAAAAGCCACCTTGGATTTTCCCAGTGAGCTCTGGGAGATCCCAAATTTCCAGTTTGGAACATTCCCGGTCCCGAATCCGGCCCAAATTCCCTGTGGGACGGACAGGATCCATCCCAGGACAGGATACAGGGAATGGCTTCCCACTGGGAAAAGGCAAAGCTCCTGAAAAAACCTCTGGAGCCCCAAAAAAGAGGGATTTGGGAGGTGGAATCCATTTTCTTGGCATTCCAGGGGTCGGCATTCCTGATTTTTCCTCCTTGCTGCTCACGGAGTTCCTGGGAATGGCTGGAGGGGGAATAGGGAATGTTGGGTGGGGGCTGATCCATGCCCTGTTTTCCTGGGAATGGCTGCAATGGGATTGGGGGAATTTTGGGATCGGATCCATGCCCTTCGTCCCTGGGAATGGCTGGAATTGGGACAGGGAATGTTGGGGGGATCTAATCCATGGATATCTAGGAAAGCTGCTGGAAAAGCCGCAAGGTTCCATCCCAGCAGATGTTTCCCAACAAAAAATTCCTTTTTCCGGGCATTTCCCACTTGGGATTGCGGGAATCAGCCTCGGGAAGCTCTTTGCCTTAAAGGGGGGAAAACCCCACAGCCAACGGATTTTTCCAGGAGGGAATTCCCTGGTTTCACCTCCCATTCTTACGGCTGGATTAATTAGGGGCTCATTAGCATATTTCATTAAATCTCCCATTCCCGTGGCGGATTAATCCGCGCACTTAATTAGCATCCCTACGGCTGATTAATTAACCCACGGAATTCACGAGCCGGTGGACGTTATTCCCTCCCAAAATCCAGGAGCAAACCCTGGGATAGGGAATTAAACCCCAGCTCTGATTTCCGGTCTCTCAACAAGCTCGGCAAGCTTTCCCATAAAAACTCTGGGAAAACACATTCCCACCATAGGAAAACACATCTCCGGGCTGGGCCGGGGGGATTTGGGATGAGCAGGAGCCCTTCCCGGCTCCGGAGGCTCCGGAATAATCCGCCGGCTGCTGAGAAGGTCACGCCGGGCTCGGCTGGATCCTCCTTCCCGCTGGCGGCTCGCTCATCCCTATTTTTAGAGCCGTGAGAGGATCAGTGGGAATAAGGATTCCGTGGGCCCTGCTCCCCATGGCCGGCCGGAATCTGCCGCTCGCCGCTCCCGGACACTCCGGCCGGGACCACCGGAGGTAGGTTGGGAATTCCGGGAAGCTGCCGTGGGATCCGTGGGATTCCTCGTCTGTGCTTTTTCGTCGGGAGAAACCTTGGGAAGAGGCCCAGGGCTGGTTCCGAGGGAAGCGCGGTTTTTTGGGATAAAAGGGGTCAAGGGGGGTGTTCTTCCCGCTTGGATGGGGTCTCTCCTCATTCCCGTTGGATCCGAGCCCGGGTGGGAGAGCCAATACCAGGTTGGGATCCATCCAGGCTCTTCCTGGGTGGTCCGGGATTCCCATGGGGATAATTCCATGTGTAGTTATAAATCCCAAGGAAAAACCCTGCTCAGGGATATGGAGAGAGCATCAAATCCATGGATGGGCCTGGGAATGGCTGGAATGGGATCGGGAATGTTGGAGGGGAGGGGTCTGATCCATGGATATTCCTGGGAATGGGATTAGGAATGTTGGGGGGGGGTCTGATCCATGGATATTCCTGGGAATGGGATTAGGAATGTTGGGGGGGGGGGGCTCTGATCCATGGATGTTCCTGGGAATGGCTGGAATGGGATAGGGAATGTTGGGGAAGGGGGGGGGTTTAATCCATGGATATTCCTGAGAGTGGGATCGGGAATGTTGAGGGGAGGGGGTCTAATCCATGAATATTTCTGGGAATGTCTGGAGTGGGATCGGGAATGTTGGGAGTGGGGGTGTCTAATCCATGGATATTCCTGGGAATGGCTGGAGTGGGATAGGGAATGGGGATGGGGGGGGGGGGTGTCTAATCCATGGATGTCTCTGGAAATGCCTGGAATGGGAACCAGGAATTTTGGGATGTGGATGGACATCCCCTTTTCCACCGTCCGTCTCCTCGCTCTGATTCCCACTCCAGGAAGTGCTGGAATACCGGGATACCCAGTCTGGGGGAGCCATCTCCTTCCTACACCTGATCCCGAGCAGGCGGAATTCCAGAATTCCCTTCCCGAGGGAGCAACCACCTCATTCCAACTTCCACAGCCTCCAAGCCGCTCCGGAGGGAGGGAATCGCAGCCCACGGAGCCGGCGGAGAGCGGAGGATCCCAACCAATCCCAGCCGGGATTTTTATGGGATCAGATCCTTTTCCCGGATGACCGGAGCTCTGGGATCCTTCCGGATGCTCTGATCCCATAAAGCCGCATTTCCTGGGATCGTTACGCCCTGGGAATTCTCCCGTTTGGACACAACACCCACCCTGAGGATCACCCCCACTTCCCTCATGGAATTCCCCCCGGGAAAAGCGGGCTTGCTCTCTGTTCTCCTCATGGCCGTGCTGAGCCGCCAATCCCTGGAAAAATCCCTTCCCGTGGGTTACCGGGAGCACGAGGATCCTCGGGAAAGCCCGGGATTGATCCAGTGCGGGGAATACAGCAACCAGGTGCTTCCCAACGGGCGCTGCCGGATCGTGGCCACGCTTCCGCAGGGCGACGAGCAGCGGTGCCCGGATCTGTTCCGATGCACGGACGAGGTCTCCTACTGGCTCCACGAGAACGAGGAGCGCAAGCAGCAGATCCTGGAACTCCGGGAATTGATCTCCGAGCTCCAGGAGGAGCTGAGGAATCACCGGCACCGGATCAAAGCCCTGGAGATCCAGGTGAAAAAGATCCGTGGGGTTTTTTTTTTTTTGGCCGGGGGTGCTGCCGGTTGCTGGGTCGGAACTCGGATCGGGAGCATTCCCGGGATCATTTACTCGGTATCAAACCCAAATCCTTGAGTTTTATCCATGGGATCTCCTCCATCTTTGAGATTTCCGTGGAACGGCTGCGGATCCATCCCATTCCCAAAGCCCTGGAGATCCAGGTAGAAGTGTCCATGGGCCTTTTCCATGGGTGCTTCCAGCTCCTGGAATTTGGCACGGTTGGAGCTCGGATTGGGAGCATTCCCGGGATCATTTCTGCAATGTCAACCCCAAATCCTTGAGTTTTATCCATGGGATCTCCTCCACCTTTCCCGGAGCGGTTTCTCAGACCAAACCTGGAGTTCCACCCATGGGATGGATCAGGAGCATTCCAGGGATCATTTTCCTCAATATCAGCCCCAAATCCTTGAGTTTTATCCATGGGATCTCCTCCACCTTTCCCGGAGCGGTTTCCCAGACCAGACCTGGAGTTCCACCCATGGGATGGATCAGGAGCATTCCAGGGATCATTTTCCTCAATATCAACCCCAAATCCTTGAGTTTTATCCATGGGATCTCCTCCACTTTTGGAAGGGCTGTGGATCCATCCCATTCCCAAAGCCCTGGAGATCCAGGTAGAAGTGTCCATGGGCCTTTTCCATGGGTGCTTCTAGCTCCTGGAATTTGGCACGGTTGGAGCTCAGATTGGGAGCATTCCTGGGATAATTTCCTCAGCATCAACCCCAGATCCCTGAGTTTTATCCATGGAATCTCCTCGACCTTTGGAAGGGCTGCGGATCCATTGCCAGACCCGTGGGAGGGATTGGGAAGCGGGAGGGAATTCCCAGGCTGCTGTGGGATTTGGGAATTGCTGGCTAAGGCCTGCTCTGCCGTCTAACGGACAGGGAGCACGGAACGAGGCGAGAGCGGCACATTCCCGGTGGGATCAGGGTGTCCATCCCCTGGAACCAGCTCTGGGAATCTCCTGCCAGCTTCTCCCTGGATTGGGATCCAAAGGCTGCTTTTCCTAAAAAAACAAAGGGGGAAAGGGACGTGAACGTTCCTTTAGGGGCATCCAGGCTTGGAATTCTCAGCACATGGAGCTGCTGGAGAGAGTCCAGAGGAGGCCACGGAGGGCTGGGAGAGCTGGGAATGTTCAGTGGAGAAGGGAAGGATCCAGGGAATCCTTAGAGCTGCTTCCCGAGCCTAAAGGGGCTCCAGGAGAGCTGGGATTTGGGATAAAGG
Organism: Corvus hawaiiensis; assembly: GCF_020740725.1. Taxonomy (NCBI): domain Eukaryota; kingdom Metazoa; phylum Chordata; class Aves; order Passeriformes; family Corvidae; genus Corvus; species Corvus hawaiiensis. Next base: position 1,440,749 of record NC_063215.1, read on the forward strand.
GTGGAGGGGCAGGAGGCAGGGAATGGCTTCCCAGTGGGAAAGGGGAGCTTGGGCTGGGATCTTGGGAAGGAATTCCCGGCTGGGCTGGAATTCCCAGGAATCCCTGGACCCCTGGGAGCATCCAAGGAAATGCTGGAGCAGCCTGGGATAGCAGGAGGTGTCCCTGCCCGTGGGATGGGATGAGCAGGAATATCCCGATGATGAAATTGTTTGGAAAGGATTCCCATATTCCCAACCTGCTCTTCCCTGCCCATGCCCTCCCTTCACGGAATCCTGGGAATATGAAGCCGGATGGGCTGGGAGCTTCCAAGAGACCATGGCACGAGAATTCCGACACCACCCTTGGAATGCTCGATCCCCGATCCCACCGTCCCCACCCATCGCTGGTGTCCCCATCATTCCCAATCCCGTTTTCCCTTCTTTTCCCGCAGCACGAGGAGGCGGCGGGGCACAACCAGAGCCTCCTCCAGAGGGTGCAGGACCTGGAGCAGCATTCCCGGGAATCCAGCACGCTCCAGCACATCCAGGCCACGCTGCTCTACGACATCCAGGCCCAGATCAACAACATCTCCGCCCTGGCCGACTGGGCCTGGAGGAATCCCAGCTGCCTCCATCCCGCCGATATCCGCATCCAGGAGGAGATGCAGCATCCAGGTGATGGGAATGGCATCGGGAATGGCGTCGGGAATGGCGTCGGGAATGGGGCCAGGAAGGGCTGCAGGAAAAACGCTTCGAATCCCACTCGATCCCAAGGGATTCCGGGGCTTTTCCAGCTCCGTGGATGTGGGAGGTGCTCGTAGGGAGTGGCTCAGGAGCCCACCTGGAGTCTGCCCAAATCCAGGGAATGTTTTCCAGGCAAAAACCAGCAGAAATCCTTGAAAACTGGGGGATTTCCCACAAAAAAATTCGGTTTTCCCCTTAAAAAAACCCCAACCATTTTTTGTGATTTCTCTGTTTTCAATGAATTAATTTGAGGGGTTTTTTGCCAATTTTTTGGTTGTTTTCCCTGGAATAATTTGGGATTTGCGTTCTAAAATTCCCAGCATAAAATCAGGGCTTCGCCAAAACTTTTCCACTTTGAAAAACAACATTTTTTTAGTATTTCTCTGTTTTTAATAAATTGATTTTGATTTTTTTTGGCCAATTTTTTGGTTGTTTTCCCTGGAATAATTGGGGGTCTTCCTTGGGATAATTTGGGATTTTCCATCAAAAATTCACAGCATGGAATTAAAGCTTGGGTAAAACTTTTCCACTTCAAAAAACAACAATTTTCTGTAATTTCTCTGGTTTTAGTGAATTAATCTTGATTTTTTTTTTTTTGCCAGGTTTTTGGTGATTTTGCCCAAAATAATTTCGGGTTTTCCTTGGGAAAATTTGGGATTTTCCATCAAAAATTCCGAGCATAGAAATCGAATTTTTAGTGAAATTTTTCTGCTTCAAATCATTCCATTATTTCTCTATTTTTAACGAATGAATTTCCATATTTTTTTCCCCAGGTTGTTTTCCCTGGAATAATTTCATATTTTCCCTGGAATAATTTGGAATTTTCCCTGGAATAACCCTAGAGCCCCTTTAGGCTCTGGAAAACTCTGGAAAAATCCCTTGTGGATGGTTGGACCTGGAGCCTCTTTGCCAAAAGTTGACGGCTGAACCTCCATATCTGGGAATTTTTTTTTCCCAGTTTTTCAGATTTGTAGGAAAAACGTTTCCCTCCTCCCTCCAGGCTGTAACCGCGGCTCTCCCTCTTCCCATTCCCAGAGACGAAACACGGCCGGAATTGTCCCATCGACTGCGCTTCCGTCTACTCCAACGGGCTCCGGAGATCCGGGATTTACAGCATCCTGCCCTCAGTCCGCGGCGTTCCCATCGAGGTCCTGTGCGAGATGGACACGGAAGGTCCGGGAAAAGGATCCTACGGCTTCTCCCGACGGAGCTTTGGGTGGGATTTGTATCCTGGTGATTCCCAGGGTGGTTGGGCGTTGGAATGGTGACATTCCCAAAGCTTCTGGAGCTCCAGGAGGGTTTGGACAACGCTGTCAGGGACAGGGTGGGAATTCTGGGGTGTTCTGGAGTTGGATCCATGATCCTGGTGGGTCTCATCCAGCTTGGGATGTTCCATGATTCCGTGGGTTTTTTCCGAAGCAGATGTAGGGAGTCCCAAATCCTGGAATGGTTTGGGTGGGAAAGGAAGCTCATCCCATTCCAATCCCAACATCGTCCCCAATCCCAGGCTGCTCCAAGCTTTCCCTGGACACTCCCAGGGATCCAGGGGCAGCCACAGCCTCTCTGGGAATTCCAGCCCAGCCAGGAATTCCTTCCCAAGATCCCAGCCCGAGCTCCCCTTTCCCACTGGGAAGCCATTCCCTGCCTCCTGCCCTTCCACCCTTTATCCCAAATTCCAGCTCTCCTGGAGCCCCTTTAGGCTTGGGAAGTGGCTCCAAGGATTCCCTGGATCCTTCCCTTCTCCTGCTGGACATTCCCAGCTCTCCCAGCCTGGCTCCAGAGCAGCCTTTGGATTCCCACGTTTCAGGAAGGAGAATCCCGGAGGAGCAGCTGCTCCCTGGGGGTGTCTGGAGCATCTCAGGGAATCTGAGGCCTTTGTGGGATCATTCCCATTCCCTGTGCTGGACTGAGGAGGTGGGAGGTGGATCCTTATCCACATCCCGCGGGAAGGGATCCAGGTGACCCACAAGTGATGGGAATCTTGGGATGCATGGAATTCATCCGGAATTCAGTCTCTGGCGTGTCACCGGGATTCTTCCCGTGACCATCCAAGCAATCCTGGACACTGGAGGGGGACAGGATGTGGAGACAGCTCATGGAAAGATGGCCCCGATCCCGCGTCTTCCTCCCGGTGAAAATCTTGGAATGAAGGGATTCGGACAGATGGGAGAGCAGATGGAGCCAGGGAGAGAATTCTGGGAGAGCTCCTGGGCTGCAGAAATGGGACATAAACTCTGGGATTTCCCATTTGTTCCAGTCCCAGACCATTCCCTTCCCGAAAAACATTGCTCCCTCTCACTTCCAGACACCTGAAAATCTGGGGTAATCCATAGGGAATCATCCTCATGAGCCCCTGCTGAGGTGGGATCCCTTTTCCATGAGTTGTGGCGTGACAAGGACACTTTTTATGGAATTATGGAATGGTTTGGGTGGGAAAGGACCCTAAATCCTATCCCATTCCATGAGGGAATTCCCACTATTCCAGGCTGCTCCAAGCCCTCTCCAACCTTGGGCACTGCCAGGGATCCAGGGGCAGCCACAGCTTCTCTGGGAATTCCAGCCCAGCCCCTCCCCACCCTCCCAGCCGGGAATTCCTTCCCAAGATCCCAGCCCAAGCTCCCCTTTCCCACTGGGAAGCCATTCCCTGCCTCCTGCCCCTCCATCCTTTATCCCAAATCCCAGCTCCCCTGGACTCTTCCAGGGATTTGAATCCCACACCTTTGCTGATGGATCCTCCCTAAAATCCTTGTCTGGGACCCTCTGGATTTTCCCGGATATTCCCATTTCCCGTCCTTTCCCAGCAGGTGGGGGCTGGACGGTCATCCAGAGGCGCCAGGATGGATCCGTGGATTTCAACCGGACCTGGAACGAGTACAAGGAAGGATTTGGGGACCTCAACGGGGAATTCTGGCTGGGGAACGACAACATCCACAGGATGACGAGCCAAGGGGATTATTCCCTACGGATCGACCTGGAAGACTGGAATAACAAACACAAACACGCCTTCTACCAGGTCTTCAGGTAAAACGCGGGATGATTCCCGGGATTTCAAACCCTGGGAGACCCTCAGGCAATGGGAATTCTCTCTAGAGACGTTTCCAGGCTGAGCCCAGTCTCTCCTTGCCTTCCCAGCAGGATTTGATCCCAAATTTGATCCCAAATTTGAAGTTGGGTGCGAGTTAGGGAATGTGCGGTGTCACCCGGCCATGCTCAAATTCCAAATCCATGGGAGAAGGGAGATGTAGGATCCAATGGATAATCCCTGCCTATCGCCTGGTTTTTATTCCCAGATTACTGAGCTCTGTGTCCGAAATCCAAGGATTTTGAGGATTTTGCCCTGGTTTGGATTTTGGTCCTCTCCACTCATTTATTTCCTGGCATCCTTTGGAATCTCCCGTGTTTTATTTTTCCAACCACATCAGCCACATCCTGGATTATTCCTGAGCGACCAGGAGTGTCTGGATTGTCCCAGAGGATCCCCTTCCCTTTTTTTCCTGGAAATGCTTGTGGCTCCTAAAATCCCGGAATGCTTTGAGTGGGAAGGGACCTTAAAGCTCATCCCATTCCCTGGGCAGGGATTCCACGATCCCAGGTTGCTCCAAGCTTTCCTTGGACACTCCCAGGAATCCAGGGGCAGCCACAGCTTCTCTGGGAATTCCAGCCCAGCCAGGAATTCCTTCCCAAGATCCCACCCCAAGCTCCCCTTTCCCACTGGGAAGCCATTCCCTGCCTCCTGCCCCTCCAGCCCTTTCCCAAATCCCAGCTCTCCTGGAGCCCCTTTAAGCTCGGGAAGGGGCTCCAAGGATTCCCTGGATCCTTGGAGCTGCATCCCATGGGATTTGTGTGCTGGGAACCCCAACCTGGAACCATCCCAGCAGCTCCAGAGGATCCCGGAATGGTTTGAGTGGGAAGGGACCTCAAATCCCATCCCATTCCATGCCCTGCCATATCCCAGGAGCAACCCGGGATAGTGGGAGGCGTCGGGGTTGGACCGGGATGAGCTTTGAGGTCCCTTCCCACCAAACCATTCCATAATTCCATGATTCCACTAATTATCTCCATCTCCGGGAGGAGCCGGATGCTCCTTGCATGGAGAGCGCTGGATAATTAAAGGGATTTTCCCAAAGCTCCCACATTCCTTTGTTGTGGCTTCCCGGTCATTCTCCGCCCATTTCATCCCGAAATTCCAACATTCCCGACCACGCCCATCCCACAGAAGGAAAAAATCTCCTCATCCTTGACTTTTCGAGGCGGTGAATCCCAGCAGGGAGGCGGCTGCGCCTCAGGAGCGCCGTATCCCGGTTGGAAAGCACAACCCCGCTGAAATTCCGACCATCCCAACGGAATATTCCTTTGCTTCCGGCAGCATCGAGGACGAGGAAAACTTTTACCGGCTGCACGTGGACGGATTCAGCGGCACCGTGGAAGATTCCTTCGCCTGGTACCACGACAAGAGGAGCTTCAGCACCCCGGATTCCGGGAATATCTGTGCCGAGATTTCCCACGGAGGCTGGTGGTACCACCAGTGCTTCTTCTCCAACCTCAACGGGGTTTACTACAAGGTAGGATGGGAGGGATTTGGGAATTTTTTTCCCGACCGGAGCTTCCTTTTTTCCAAGATCAGAGGGATGGACATCAAGGAAAAGTGGGATGGAGATGGTGGAATGTGAGGAGTGAGGCTGTTGCTCCTGGAATCATGGAATTGTTGAGGTTGGAGAAGCTCTCCAAGACCGAGTCCGACCATTCCCAACATTTCCAATCCCACCACTGATCCATGTCCCTCCAAATCCACATGGATCTGAAATCCCTCCAGGAATGGGGACTCCAGCACTGCCATGGGCTGGAAAATCCTTTCCAGGCAGGAATTGTTCTCGGTATCCAACTAAATTCCCCCATGGACAGCTGGAGGCCGTTCCCTCTCATCCCATCCCTCATTCCCTGGGAGATCATTCCCGATTCCCGCCTGGCTTCACCAACTGCTCCAGAGCGGGAATAAAAGGAGCGCTGGGCACCGGAGCGATCCAGCTTTTCCAGAGACGCCTCTGCTCGCTGGGGTTTGGAATGGCACGGAAACCTCTGGAATGGGTGACTCAGCCGCCGGAAATTCCAATGAGGCTCCAGAGGGACCTTTGGGAAAATTTAGGGATTTATGGGCTTTTTTATCCCACGTTATCCTTAAGGTCTTTGCTCCCACATTTCAGAGGAGTCGTTTTTCCGATATTCCCATCCCGGATGGTGCTTCCAAGTGTTTCCCTCTCCTGAGCCTTCTCCTTTCTCTGCTTCCCAGGGCGGCCGATATTCCATTAAAAACCGGAAGATGCTGGGTCCGGATGGCATCGTGTGGTATTCCTGGAAGGACACGGACTATTATTCCCTACGGAAGGTGGTCATGATGATCCGGCCGCGCACATTCCGGCCCCACCTCTCCCCGTGACGGATCCCGGGATATTCCCCCTTTCACATCCCATGGAATGTTGGGGAGGGAGGGCTGGGAATTGTGCAGGGAAACTGATTCTGGAAGGACCAAGCGGTCACTGTTGGATTTTGTGGGAATGGATCCAAGCAGGATTCAACAGGGAATTGATCCAAGTCCTCCGACGTGGGAGCTCTCCTGGGATTGTGGAGGTGATTCCTGGGAAAGGCTCTGTGTTCCACCAGGCTTGGGCATTCCCAAGACTAAATCCAGTTGTCTGGATGATGGGAATCAGCTCCGAACTGATCCGTGCGGATTTCTGTGGCCACCAACCCAACGGAATTTCCCAACGGAAGTAAAGATCCAGCCATACCGCGGGAGTTTTCCAGGTGGGATTTGATGGACCGGCTTTTATTCCAGATGATTTGCATCCCGTTCCCAAAGATCCTGAAGATCCATGACCACAGGGATGCCCGGAATTGGCTCTGAGGGAAGCCAGGAGATCCAATGTGCGTTCCCATGGATGGAATCACGGGAAAACGAGGAAGGATTGTGTTCCACACCTGGATATCAACCATCGGGAAGAGCAATATTCCAGATGAAAAGCTTCCCAAAAAAACCTGGGAAGTTTTCCATTTCTCCTTCCATTTTCACCTTCCCGCCCTCTCTCTGGCAAAGAATTCCGGATGGATTTTCCATCCATCCTAAAAAGGAATGATCGGAAGGGATTTAAAATCCACTTTTTCACTGCCTTACTCCAGATAATTAGAATTGATTGAATTAACTTGAATAATTAATTTGAATAATTAATTAATTTCCCACTGGTAGTTTCAGCAGGAAACCCTCCATTTTCCCTGGCTTTGCCTTTTCCCGGGATCCGGATTTGGAAGTTGGGACTCAGCCCCGCCCTTCCTGTGTTTGGTGATGAATATTTAATTTTATTTAATTAATATTTCATTAAATGACCTTTTTTTCTTATTCCATGTTTTCCGAGGAGGGAAAGTCGGATTTATTCCTTCCAACTGCTCCCTTCCCCCTTGGTGCTCTCCTGGTGGATTCTTCCCGGCTCTATTTTCCCTGGAATGTTGGTTTTTTATGGAGAAATCCATGGACAAGTTGCCTTCCAATTGTCCCAAAAATTAATAATTCCAAGATAATAAATGAGTATTATTCGGCTTTCGGTTTTCCTTGGAAGTTTTCCAAGGGTGCGGGGTATTCCCAATACTTTCCCGGATGTGTCTTGGAGCTGGCATTATTGTCGGATCGCCGGCTAAAATTCCATGATTCCTCCTGGATAATCAATACCCTGCTAAGGGATTAATTAATCACTTAATAAGCAACAGCTTAATTAATTAATGATCCCATTATCATTATTAATCCACCATCGGATTTCCCACATTAAATTTGGTGATTCCCAAACCTTGGGAATCACAAATGGCTGCTCCGGAATGAATTCTTCCATCCTTCGTTTCCCACAGCTTTTTTCCCAGGTGCGAATTCCTCCCTGTTATCCAAGTCTTGGATTGGGGAAGAATCCAGGGAATCCTTGGAGCCACTTCCTGAGCCTAAAGGGGCTCCAGGAGAGCTGGAGAGAAATTTGGGATACAGGATGGAGGGGCAGGAGGCAGGGAATGACTTCCCAGTGGGAAAGGGGAGCCTGGGCTGGGATCTTGGGAAGGAATTCCCAGAGAAGCTGTGGCTGTCCCTGAATCCCTGGGAGTGTCCCAGGAAAGCTTGGAGCAGCCTGGGATAGGGGAAGGCATCAATGGGAGAAAAATCATTCCCCAAATCCTTGTTCCTTAGGATTCTGGCCATGGAGAGGGATGATCCTGGAATCATGGAATGGTTTGGGGGGGAAGGGACCTTAAAGCTCATCCTGTTCCATGGTTAGGGACACTTCCCACCATCCCAGGTTTTTTGGGAAGTGTGGATGGATCCACATCCTCTTTTCCTGGTCCTTTTGGATAGGGCCCCTTCCCATCCCACCTGGACACAAAGGGAATCCCCATCGCACCCGTAGGGAAGTCCAAACCTGTTCCCAGGATTTGTCTGATCCCACACCCATGGGAATCACCCAACCTCAAAGATTCCCAGGATCGGGATCTCCTTATCCCAGGTCAAAGAGGATGGATCAGGAGGAACGAACACTTTGGACCTTTGGGAATGCCGCTCCTAAATTTTGGTGCTGTTTTCCAGTGGAGCAAAGTTTGGAAAAGAATCCTCCCATTGCTTCCTCCTTGGAGCTGGAGCAGGAATTCCCGGGATCTCCTCCTGGCCCTGAGGAATGCATGTTTTTCACCTATTCCATGGACATTCTGATGGATCATCCAGTCTCATCCAGCTCCCTCCCAGTTTCCTCCTCTCCCAGCACACGGACGCAATTGGGATCCAACTCCCTGCGCCAGGTCTGGGATGGGAAAACTTCATGGAATGAGCTTGGAGTGCTCAAATCTTCCAATCCCACCAGGTTTTTGGGGAAGGGGGGGAAAACAGCCCAGCCTCCCACCCTAATTCCCTCCCTCTCGTCCTTTTCCCGACTCCAGGATGCCCCGATCCTGAAAAAACCACACGGGAAGCACGGTAGGGATCATGGAAACCAAAGGAAAGGCCAAGGCAGTTTTATTTACATCCGTTGTGTACAAAAAAAGGACAGCTCGCGCCACAATCCGTCCCCAGTCCCATTTTTCCCCTTCCCAGGATTCTCCCAGGGCTCCGGGATCCGGGCGGGCACCTCCTGGCACCGGGAAAGAGCCGTGATTCCCTCCGGACCTGGATCAGAGCTTGGAATGTCTCATCCAGCCATAGCGGAGACCAAACCCTTTGTTCACATCTGGGTTGGGATTTGGGGGTCCCACGGCACTGGGAACGCTTCCGGATGGCAACTGGGAATGGAGGGAATTCCCACCCCCTGGAAAATCCAGTATTCCTTCTCCAGCCCTTCCTGGAGGCAAAGATGCCCCAGGAATTGCACGGCAGCTCCCAAAAAACATCTCCTGGAATAGTGGGGGGTTTTCCACCCTCCCTGGTGTAACCAGGAGGTGCCACCGCTATCCCCAAGGGGTTCCCCATGGATATTTTTCCCTGTTCTCCACAGGGCTCCATCCCACCGAATTTTTCCATCCTCTCCGCCGAATTTTTCCCTGAATTTTCCCCAATCCCTTCCATCGTGGTCTCCACAGCCCCACCCTGGTTTCTCCTGTTGCTCCATTGCCGGGAGCCAATGGTTTTCCAGCTGGAAAGGGGGATTTCATCCAAGAATTCCCACCGGGATTATTTTTTGGGAAGTTCTTACAAAAAAGTTTCTTTGGGAATTCATGGGGCTTTCCAATGTCACCCTTGGGAAGGATCATTGGGCATCTCCAACAGCCGGAAAAAACCTTTGGAGCAAGGGAATTTCACTCCCTGACCACCTCCAACAGGGGAAGCCTTCTCCCCCTTCCCAAAACGGTGCTGGAAGGGCAAAAAACGCCGGATCTGGGAAGAGACCCCAGATCCAGGCAGGAACAAGGGAGGGAGGGACACCAAGAGATGCCGCAGCCCACGGATGGGATGGGATGGGATTGGATGGAGAAGACTCCAGTGGGATTCCCGCCCGCCCTGCCTGCCCAGCACCAAATTAAAGTCACACACGACGCACATTTTCCCACAATTCCCTCCCCGCCCGCTCCGTATTCCCGGGATTTCTCCTGGGGATCACCTCCTCAGCCCTCGGCTGTCCCCTCCAGACCTGGCTGACGGGCGGCGCGCGGGACCCACCCGGGTGGGCATCCCAAATCCCGCCCTCATCCCTTCCCTCCCCACCCTCCCCGGAACGACGACTCCGATGGCTTCACCCCTCGACTCGGCACATCCACGAACAAAGAAAGCAGAGGAACGTCCACCATTCCCACATCATTCCGACCTGGAGCTGCGGAAGCCTCCGGCACCTCCCCGGAGCTGTCAGTCCCAGCAGCGCCTCTTTACCTGGAGGCTTCTTCCTTGAGCTCCTTGTTTTTCCTCACTTCTTCCGCGTGTTTGTCCTGCGGGATTGGGAAGGAGGAGGGGAAGGAGGAGGAGGGGGGAGGAGGGACACGCGTTAGCCGGATTCCAGGGTTCCGGGATCCCCACGGACAGCGGCTCCGGAGGGGTTGAAGGCACGAGGTTCATCCCGAGGGACGCCACGGATGGGTCACCAGTGTCCTCTCCTCCCCTGGGGTCACTTAAGGGCTGCTGGTGGCACTTGGGGACACTTTGTCCTCGCCCTCTGGCTACGAGGGAGACGTCAACCGTCCCGGGAAGCCCCATGGAGCTGGGATTAGCTGGGATTTTCCGGCATTATCTGGCGCTCTCCGCCTCTGCCCCAACGGAGGCGCTCGGAGAAGGGCACTGGGCGGGCTCCGGATGTTTTGGAGGGAGCTGGAGGTGGTGAGGGTGGGATTTTCCATGCGGAGGTTGGGAACAGACCTGATTTGGGAGAGAGAAGAGGGCTGGAAAGGTGGGAATGGCTCCCAGCACGGAGCTGGGGAGCTGCCGGATCCATGGGAAGGGACCACGGGAAGATCCGCCAGCCCGGAGGTGGGAAAAGTACAAGGGCAGGGATGTGGCTGGGATGGAATTCCCAGCAAAGCTGTGGCTGCCCCTGGATCCCTGGAAGTGTCTAAGGAAAGGCTGGACAGGGCTTGGAGCAACTTGGGATAGTCCAAGGAAAGGTTGGACAGGGCTTGGAGCACCCTGGGATAGTCCAAGGAAAGGTTGGACAGGGCTTGGAGCACCCTGGGATAGTGGGAGGTGGTGGGGGTGGAACTGGATGATCCTAAAGGTCCCTTCCAACCCAACCATCCTGGGATTCCGTGATTCCTGGGATTCTGTGTCCCATCACAGCGGAACATGGGAAAAGGAAGGACTTTGCTTGTCCATGGACAAGACCCAGATCCCAACTCTCCGACCACTCCCAAGCCTACGGATCCACCCGGTCAGGACCCCCCCTCCCAGTGGGATGCTGCACCTGGATGGGAATGGAAGCGGGAGCCCCTCTTTGGTGGTGCCACCCCAATATCCCGAATATCCCAACCCATCCCAATCCCTCTTTTCCGGGCTCTCACCTTCTCCTGGAGGCGCTCCAACATGGCCGCCAGATGGGCCTCGCGGTTTTCCTTGTTGGATTCCATCTTCTGCGCCAGCTTCTCCTTGGCCATCTTGATGAAGTTGTTGTTCTCCTCGATGGCCTTCTGGATCACTTCCCGCTCGTGCTCCCGCTTTTCCGCCAGGTGCTTCAGCAGCTCCGCCTCCTGGTACTGGGGACACCATGGGGACATTCCCGGGATAAAGCCACCTCTTCCCAACCCAAAACCGGGGGGAATTTACTGGGTGTCGCACCCACCTTTCTCCTCTCCTCCGCTGCTTCCAGCTTCTTCTGGATCTCCTCCAGGGAAGGGTCGCGGCGCCGGGGCAGGGAAGCGTTGAATTCCGGAATTCCGTCGAAGGACGGAGGCTTCAGGATGACCTCGAAGGATTGGCCCGAGGTCCGTTTGTTGAGCTCGATCACTTCCATGTCGGAGATGACGCACCAGGTCAGGTCCACCGTGTCTGGGTGGGGAAAAGGGCATGGAATGAGCGCCGGGAATTCCCATCCCGGGATTCCACACCCATGGCCCTCACGGTGGGATTCCGCCTTTTCTGGTGTCCATGAATTTCATCCAAATTTAGCCCAAATGCATCCCTGGGGTTCGGGGATGTGGTGGGGTGGGGTAGAAATTCCAGGATTCCCATGGATGGGGCTGAGCTGGGAATATTTGGGAGGGCTGGGAATGTCCCCGTCTCTCCATCTCTCCCTGCTTTGGGAAGTGGGAATGGGACTGTGACCCCTTTTCCAGTGTAGATCCCCCTGGAAAACCTGGAGGAGCCTCCCAAGGCTCTTCCATCGCCTCTGGACGTGGATTGGGATGAATCACCTGGAGGTGAAAAATATGGAGGCCACATTCCAGGATGAAGGAATGAAGCCCTCCTGGATCCCAACCTATCCATGGGGCCAAGCTGGGAATATTTGGGAGAGCTGAGGGCTGGGAATGTCCCCATGTCTCCATCTCTCCCTGCTTTGGGAATGGGACTGCTATCCCTTTTCCCGAGTAGATCCCCCTGGAAAACACGGAGGACCCCTCCAAGGCTGGACATCCCATTCCGTGGCCTCTGGACATGGATTGGGATGAATCACCCGGTCCCAAAAAATATGGATATGGGATAAAGGGATGCCAGAGCCCCCCTGGATCCCAACCCATCCATGGGGCCGAGCTGGGAATATTTGGGAGAGCTGCGAGGGCTGGGTCTGCCCAAGCCTCTCCAGACCCCAACCCATCCTCCTGCTGAATTCCCAGAAAATTCCGGAGCCACCGCGCTTGGTTTGAGGGTGACCCCATTCATGCCAAGGGGGGATTGGAGCCCCCCGGAGATCCCAGAATTCCCAGAGCTGCAGTGGGATTGGGAATGGGGTCCCACCTTCGTAGGTGTAGGTGGGCTTGTTCAGGGGATCCGACAGGAAACAGGAGCAGAACAGGGAGACGAGGGGCAGCTCCTTCATCTTCTCCTTGTAGGCTGGGAAGAGACGTTGGGATTGGGATCAGAGGGATGGGGGCCTGCTCCGTGTCAGGGAATGGGTGGGATTGGGATCAGAGTGGGTTTTATGTGCCAGGGAAAGGGTGGGATTGAGATAAAAGGGATGGGGGAGAGGTTCCGTGCCAGGGAAGAGTTTGGGACTGGGGTCTGAGGGATGGGAGGGCTCCGCATTCCAGGGAAGGGCTGGGATTGGGATCAGAGGGATGGGAGGGCTCCATGTGGAAGGCAAGTGGTTGGGATTGGGATCAGAGAGATGAGGGGGCTGCCACATCTCAGGAAAGCTTTGGGATTGGGATCAGAGGGATGGGGGGATTGCTCCATGTCAGGGAATGGGTGGGATCAGGATCAGACGGATGCGGAGACTTCCACGTGCTGGGGAATGTGTGGCATTGGGATCGGGATCAGAGGGATGAGGGGATTGCTCAGTGTCAGGGAAGGGGTGGGATCAGGATCGGAGGGATGGGGGAGGGGCTCCCGTGTGACAGGGAATGGGCTGGGATTGGGGAAAAAGGGATGGGGAGACTTCCACGTGCTGCGGAAGGGGTGGGATTGGGATCACAGGGATGGGGGGGCTCCATGTGCCAGGGAAGGGCTGGGATTGGGATCAGAGGGATGGGGGGGCTCCATGTGCCAGGGAAGGGCTGGGATTGGGATCAGAGGGATGGGGGGGCTCCATGTGCCAGGGAAGGGGTTGGAATTGGGATCAGAGGGATGGGGGGGCTCCATGTGCCAGGGAAGGGCTGGGATTGGGATCAGAGGGATGGGGGGGCTCCATGTGCCAGGAAAAGGCTGGGATTGGGATCAGAGGGATGGGGGGGCTCCATGTGCCAGGAAAAGGCTGGGATTGGGATCAGAGGGATGGGGGACTGCCCTGCGACAGGAAAAGGGTGGGATTGGGGTAAAAGGGATGGGGGAAAGTTCTTGTGCCAGGAAAGGTGTTGGGATTGGGGAAAAAGGGGATGGAGGGACTTCCATGTGACAGGGAACGGGCTGGGATTGGGGTAGAAGGGATGGGGAGGCTCCGGGCGCTGGGGAAGGGGTGGGATTGGGATCAGAGGGATGGGGGGGCTCCCATGTGCCAGGGAAGGGGTTGGGATTGGGGTAAAAGGGATGGGGGGGCTCCATGTGCCAGGGAAGGGCTGGGATCGGGATCAGAGGGATGGGGAGGCTCCCATGTGCCAGGGAAGGGGTTGGAATTGGGATCAGAGGGATTGGGGACTTCCATGTGCCAGGGAAGGGGTGGGATCGGGATCAGAGGAATGGGGGGGCTCCATGTGCCAGGGAAGGGGTTGGGATGGGGGAAAAAGGGGTGGGGGGACTTCCACGTGTCAGGGAAGGATTGGGATTGGGGTCAGAGGGGTGGGGAGACTTCCATGTGCCAGGGAAAGGGGGGGATTTGGGTAAAAGGAATGGGGGAGCTGCTCCATGTGCGAGGGAAGGGGTGGGATCGGGATCACAGGGATTGAGGACTTCCATGTGCTAGGGAAGGGGTGGGATCGGGATCACAGGGATTGGGGACTTCCATGTGCTAGGGAAGGGGTGGGATTGGGATCACAGGGATTGGGGACTTCCATGTGCTAGGGAAGGGGTGGGATTGGGATCACAGGGATTGGGGACTTCCATGTGCTAGGGAAGGGGTGGGATTGGGATCACAGGGATTGGGGACTTCCATGTGCCAGGGAAGGGCTGGGATTGGGATCACAGGGACTGGGGACTTCCATGTGCCAGGGAAGGGGTGGGATTGGGATCACAGGGATTGGGGACTTCCATGTGCCAGGGAAGGAGTGGGATCGGGATCAGAGGGATTGGGGACTTCCATGTGCCAGGGAAGGGGTGGGATTGGGATCACAGGGATTGGGGACTTCCATGTGCTAGGGAAGGGCTGGGATTGGGATCACAGGGATTGGGGACTTCCATGTGCCAGGGAAGGGCTGGGATTGGGATCACAGGGACTGGGGACTTCCATGTGCCAGGGAAGGGGTGGGATTGGGATCACAGGGACTGGGGACTTCCATGTGCCAGGGAAGGGCTGGGATCGGGATCACAGGGACTGGGGACTTCCATGTGCCAGGGAAGGGCTGGGATTGGGATCACAGGGACTGGGGACTTCCATGTGCCAGGGAAGGAGTGGGATTGGGATCACAGGGATTGGGGACTTCCATGTGCCAGGGAAGGGGTGGGATTGGGATCACAGGGATTGGGGACTTCCATGTGCTAGGGAAGGGGTGGGATCGGGATCACAGGGACTGGGGACTTCCATGTGCCAGGGAAGGGCTGGGATTGGGATCACAGGGACTGGGGACTTCCATGTGCCAGGGAAGGGGTGGGATTGGGATCACAGGGATTGGGGACTTCCATGTGCCAGGGAAGGAGTGGGATTGGGATCACAGGGATTGGGGACTTCCATGTGCCAGGGAAGGGCTGGGATTGGGATCACAGGGATTGGGGACTTCCATGTGCCAGGGAAGGAGTGGGATTGGGATCACAGGGATTGGGGACTTCCATGTGCCAGGGAAGGGTTGGGATTGGGATCAGAAGGGTGAGAGGACTTCCATGTGCCAGGGAAAGTTTTGGGATGGAGGAAAAAGGAATGGAGGGACTTCCATGTGCCAGGGAAGGGTTGGGATTGGGTTCAGAGGGATGGGGGGATTTCCACATTCCAGGGAAGGGGTGGGGTCGGGAATGGTGGCTGGCCCCAGATGTTCCAAGCAGGATGAGCTGAGGATCCAGATGTGCAAAGGGAAAACGGGAAGCACTTGGGATCGTCTGGGGCTGTCGATCCCAGTTTGTCACCACTGGGATGCCGGGAACATTCCAGGGCAGGGATGAGCCCAGGAAACCTTGGGATGGGACCGGCCCAGTTTGGGGTGCCAGGGTGGGGGTGTCGTACCGGCCAGAGTCATGGCGAGGAAATCCTTGGAATTCTGCAGGAAGAGCGATGCTGGGGCCTGCGGAGGGAAGGAAGGGATCAGGTCAGTGGCAGGATCCTGGGAATGGGATGATGGGAACAGACTGGGATGATGGGATGGGATGAGATGGGATGGGATGGGATGGGATGGGATGGGAGCACAGTGGGATGATGGGATCGGATGGGATGGGAATGCACCAGAATGATGGGATGGGAATGCACTGGGACAATGGGATGGGATGGGAACACACTGGGATGATGGGATGGGATGGGATGGGATGGGATGGGATGGGATGGGATGGGGACACACTGGGACAATGGGATGGGAACACACTGGGATTATGGGATGGGACGGGAATGCACTGGGATAATGGGATAGGGATACACTGGGATGGGATGGGACAGGACGGGACGGGATGGGACGGGATGGGATGGGATGGGATGGGATGGGATGGGATGGGATGGGGACACACTGGGACAATGAGATGGGATGGGAACACGCTGGGATGATGGGATGGGAACACACGGGGGAATGGGATGGGGTAATGAGAACACACTGGTGTGATGGAATGGGATGGGAACAGTGTGGGGATGAGATGGGACGGGATAATGGGAACACAGTGGAATAGGATGGGAACACACTGGGATGATGGGATGGGAACACACTGGGATGGTGGGATGTTGGGATCAGATGAGATGGGATGGGATGGGATGGGATGGGATGGGATGGGATGGGATGGGATAAGAACCCACTGGGAGGATGGGAACACATTGGTGTGATGGGACAGGAACACAGTGGGATAATGGGATGGGAACATACTGGGATGTGACGGGAACACACTGGGATTATGGGATGGGAACACACTGGGATGTGACGGGAACACACTGGGATTATGGGATAGGAACACACTGGGATTATGGGATAGGAACACACTGGGATGTGATGAGAACACACTGGGATGTGATGGGATGGGAACACACTGGGATAATGGGATGGGACGGGAACACACCGGGATAATGGGATGGGATGGGATGGGATGGGATGGGATGGGATAGGAACACACCAGGATAACGGGATGGGAACACACTGGGATGTGATGGAATGGGAACACACTGGGATGATGGGATGAGACAGGAACACACTGGAATAATGGGATGGGATGGGATGGGATGGGATAATGGCAACACACTGGGATGATGGGATGGGACGGGAATGCACCGGGATAATGGGATGGGAACACACTGGTGTGATGGAATGGGATAATGGGAACACACTGGTGTGATGGAATGGAATGGGAACAATGTTGGGATGGGATGGGAACACAGTGGAATAGGATGGGAACACACTGGGATGATGGGATGGGAACATGCTGCAATGATGGGATGGGATGGGATGGGATGGGATGGGATGGGATGGGATGGGATGGGATGGGATGGGATGGGACGGGCACACACCGGGATGATGGACGCATCCCGTGGGATGTTCCTGGCACACGCAGCCCTTCCCACCTCCATATTCCCAACCCACACGTGTGAGGACACGTGCCGGGAGCCACACACGGACACACCTGGGCACACCTGGGCACACCTGGACCCCTCCCAGCCCTGGTCTATCCCAAATTCCCCCTCCAGTTCCCCCCACTCCTGTCCTGAGATTCTCAGTCCTCAAATTGCCCCTACTGATGCTCCAGGATCCTCTCCCGCATCCCACTGGGATCCTTCCCGGGGTCTCCATGGATTTAGGAGCATTCCCAGGACACCCCACCCACCGCCAGGGCTCGGAATGGGAATGGGGAGTCATGAAAACCGGGATAATCCAGGCTGTTCCTCTTTCCCAGGGGTTTTGGGTGGCATTCCCGGTGGAAACGCCCTTCCCAGCTGCACCAAAGCAGGGAATGAAGTGGGATTTGGGGATTTTCCCCGGATTTTGATCCCCAAATGCCTCCTTTAAAACGGGGATCCTTAAATGCCTGCAGCTCCCTAGGGAATGAGCATTCCAGGGCTGCACCACGCCCCACCCATCCCGAGAAATCCCAGCCTTCATCCTCCCAATCCTGCTGGGATCTGCCCCGGGGATCCCAAAAAGAACCCGGCCACAGCTTCCAGGGCTTGCTGGGAGTGGGAAGAGGGAGGAAATGTGGGAATATCCAACTGGGATCACCATCTCCTATTCCAGGTGCCCCCCGGGGCGGGGCCGGTCGGGATCGAGTGGGGATGCTCCGATGGATTCCTGGAGGATTCCTGGAGGATGGATAACCCGGCTGGAAGTGATTGCCGGACTCCTGCCTCCCTGCTGCCGGCATTCCCACCCCAAATCCCGGTTTTCCCTGGGATCTGCTGGCATTCCGTGCCCATTCCCCAAACCTCACGTGGCGCTCCCACAGGATAAAACGTAGGGATCGCCCACCAGAGCCAGGACGGATGGAAAATGGGATCCATCCCTATGGATACGGCTGGATGGGAGGGGAGTGGTCCAGCCCTGTTCCTGCCTGGATGGGGACGCTCTTCCAGGCGTTTGGAGGAGGGAATTCTCTCCCTGCCCCATTCCCGACGGGAACGGGGCGTGGTTGGGGACCTGTCGCTGTCTGCCCCAGATCCCAGCGCAGATGGAACGATCCCATTCCCGACCACGCGATCCCAATCCCACTGAGGTGATCCCATTACCAGTCAGGCAATCCCATTCCCGATCACATGATCCCATTCCCGACCACGCGATCCCAATCCCACTGAGGTGATCCCATTTCCAGTCAGGCAATCCCATTCCCGATCACACGATCCCATTCCCGACCACGCGATCCCATTCTCGGCCAGGCGCACGTGGCAGGGAGAGGGATCCCGATCCACCCCCCCAAAGGGCTGCACCCCCTTTTCCCAGCCTGAATTCCAAGGGAAAGCCCCCTCCCATCTCCCATTTTTTCCCTGGAAAAAGCAGCCGGCGATGGAAGGAGGGGATGGAAAAATGGGAAGGGGATGCGGGGGCTTCCCATTCGCTCCTGGAAGCTTGGGAGGCTCCAGAGGGGGAAAAGCGGGATGGCAGCGCCTTCTCCCTCCCTCCCTCCCTCCCCCTGGCTTTTTCCCTTTCCCTGGAATAAAAATTCCAGCGGCTGCTGCCACCAGCGGGAATTCGGGTCCTGCCCTCGGGGGGGCTTCTCTCCCACATTTTTGGGGGGCTCTGGGTGCGGCCGCGCAGCCCCCGAGGGGTTCCCAGGGGCGCGGCGGTAGCAAAATCCCGGGAATGCTGGAGGTCCTCCCAGGATAACGGGGTGAGGGTCTCCCAAAAATTCGGGCTGGGAGGGGAGGGCGGGATCCCGGGAATGCAGAGGGAGCAGGTCCGCCCCGGGAATTCGGGTCTCCGAGGATGCTGGGGGGCAGAAATCCTGGGATTTCGGGGGGTTCGGGTTTTGAGGGTGCAGAATCCCGGGATTTCGAGGGGTTCGAGTCCCCCGAAGGTTTTGAGGGTGCAGAATCCCGGGATTTCGGGGGATGCGGGTCCCTCAGGGATGCTGAAATGGGGGTCCCAGAGGTTACTGGGAAGGCGGGGGGGGGGGGTGTCCCCCAAGAATTCTGGGGGTGGGGGATGCGGATCCCAGGAAAATTCTAGGAATTCTGGGAATGCTGGGGGTGAGGATCCCTGGGGAGTTCTGGGGATGCGGAGCCCCCCCGAGGACGCTGATCCCCCATCCCAAATTGGGGGCGGCAGCCGAGGATGAGGATGAGGATGGGGCGGGGGAGGTCTCCAGCAGGAGCGGGATAAGGGCGAATTCCAGGTGGCTGGAAAACGCCCCGGGAAGAGCGGGACGAGCACCCCAAAAGGGATGGGGACCCCTCGGGGTGTCCAGGGGGACAAAAGAGTGGCCACGACCCCACCGCGACATCCAGAGCGAAACCCCCCCCTCCCCAAAACCTTTTCCCCCCTACAAACCCCACTCCCATCCATCAACCACCACCACTCTCAAATCCATCCGAGCCCTCCTGCCGTGAACCGAACCCGCCAAAATTCCCAAAAAATTCCCCCCAAAATTCCAGCGGAGCCCGCCGGACTCACCCACGGCGGTGGTCGCGCTGCTCCTGGCGCTCTCCCGGCTCCTTTAACGCGGCTTTGGAGCATCCCGGGCGGGGGGTCCCCAGCGCCCCCCATGACATCATCGCCGAGGCCGCTGATTGGTCGAGATCCCGTGCGAATGAGGGCCCCGCCCGGTGACGTCACAGCCCGCAGCTATTTTGGGGTTGGAGCAGCGAAGAAAAAAAAAGGATGGATAAAAAAAAAAAGGATGGATGGAAAAATCAAGGGGGATAAAAAAAGGGGGGATTTGGGCCAAAAAAAGAGGGATTTGGGGTGGAGGGTTGGATTGGGAAGAGAGCATGGAATGAAAGGTTGGATCCAGAGCAGGACAGAGCTGGAGAGGGACAAAGTGACAAAGGGACACGGAGGGGTTTGGGGGGGCCTGGGGCGTCGCGGGGGGGGCAAAGTGTCCCTGGTCCCCTCCTGTCACATCGCGGGGACATCGGGGTGCGCCCCAAATTTGGGGGACAATGGGGTGACAGCGATATGGGGGGACAGTGGGGTGACAGCGATATGGGGGACAATGGGGTGACAGCGATATGGGGGGATAGTGGGGTGACAGCGATATGGGGGACAATGGGGTGACAGCGATATGGGGGGACAGTGGGGTGACAGCGATATGGGGGACAATGGGGTGACAGCGATATGGGGGGGACAGTGGGGTGACAGCGATATGGGGGACAATGGGGTGACATCGATATGGGGGGACAATGGGGTGACAGCAATATGGGGGACAATGGGGTGACATCGATATGGGGGGACAATGGGGTGACAGCGATATGGGGGACAATGGGGTGACAGCGATATGGGGGACAATGGGGTGACAGCAATATGGGGGGACAGTGGAGTGACAGCGATATGGGGGGACAGTGGGGTGACAGCGATATGGGGGACAATGGGGTGACATCGATATGGGGGGACAATGGGGTGACAGCGATATGGGGGACAATGGGGTGACAGCGATATGGGGGGACAGTGGGGTGACAGCGATATGGGGGACAATGGGGTGACAGCGATATGGGGGGACAGTGGGGTGACAGCGATATAGGGGGGACAGTGAGGTGGCCCCTCCATCCTGGGGGACAGTGGGGTGACATCTCCAAAATTTGGGGACAATGGGATGTCCTGTCCACCCAGGGGGGACAATGGGGTGACACCAATATGGGGGACAATGGGATGTCCTGTCCATCCTGAGGGACACTGAGGTGTCCCCTCCACCCTCCCAGCCCCGGGACATGTCCCAATCCCATCCTGACCCATTCCCAGCCCCAAATTCCCACCCAGACTCATCCTCCTCCATTCCCAATCCGGGCCATGGGAACACGGAGAGGCCGAGTCCCAGATCCCAGAACTATTTAGGGGCCGTTCCTGGGGCGAGCGGAGGCTCCAGGGAATGCGGGTGAAACAAGAGCACCTCCGGAGTGCCGAGTCCTTCCCAAATTCCGGCTCTCCTTCCCCAAATCCGCCTCATCCCGGCCTATTTTCCGCCGGCGGATGCGGTCACACGCCTGGCACCTCTGGGAATCATCCCGGTATTTTTAGGCTCTGGGTTTCTCCATTACACACAGAACGCTGGGAGGGGTTTGGGAACATGGATCCCTCTGGAAAAGGGATTTAGGGTGGGTTTGGGGGAAGGACATCAGGAAGGACAGGATGGCCTGGTTGGAATTGGGGGGGAATTGCATATTTCGGCTCTGGAATGTTCGATTCCAGGTTGGATGGGGCTTGGAGAAATCTGGGATAGGGGAAAGTGTCCCTGGAGTGGAATGGGATGGGATCCTGCTGAAATCCCCAAAGGATCCTCCCGGGCTCCCAAAGGATCCTTTCCCACCCTTTCCCTGCTGGGAAAGTTCCGTGCAGGCAGGATTCAGGATTCCTTTGGGATGTGCTGTGGAGGGATTGGGATTGGAGCACATTCCAGAGGGACAAAAGCCAGGAAAGGGTCAAATCCCAGTGGCCAAACTGGGGACAAAGAGCCCTTGAGTGGCTCCGGGGACGTCCCGGCCGTGCCTGGCACCGGCGGCTCCTTTGAGATTCCCTGAATCCATGGGCTCTTCCCATGATCCTGGCTCTGGGCGCCACCCCATCCCTGTCCCCCTTAGTGGCCATGGATCAATTGGAGCTGGGAATGGTGCTGGGAGCACTGGGAGGGTCACACCTGGAGGTGGCTCCGTGTCCCCCTCCGTGTTTTTTAGGGATGGAGCTTGGGATCATCCCCTGGAGCCGGGAACACTTGGTGGCTGCCATCCCTAAGGATTGTCCCACTCCACCCGGGATGCTCCAACGCCTGGAATTCTTTTTTCCCAACGGCGCGTGCTGATCCCGACTGAAGGAAGCTCGGGAAAAGGAGGCCGTGGAAAGTGGGGAGTCCCCAGGGAGATGGGAACCGTGGGATGTCATCCCTTTTCCATAGGCGCCAAAGCACTCCCGGGATCCGTGGGATGCAGCTCCAGGTTGGAGGAGCTGCTCCCGAGCCTAAAGGGGCTCCACGAGAGCTGGAATTTGGGATTTGGGATAAAGGCTGGAGGGGCAGGAAACAGGGAATGGCTTCCCAGTGGGAAAGGGGAGCCTGGGGTGGGATCTTGGGAAGGAATTCCCGGCTGCGCTGGAATTCCCAGAGAAGCTGTGGCTGCCCCTGGATCCCTGGGAGTGTCCAGGGAAAGGTTGGGGCAGCCTGGGATCGTGGGAGGTGTCAGGGCTGGAATGGGATGGGATTTAAGGTCCCTTCCAGCCCGAACCATTCCTTTTCCATGATCCCTGTCCCTGGGAATGCCAGGGGCCCCAAAATCCCCCAAATCCCCCCTCCCGGGGGGGGGTTCCGCGTCCCCCAAATCCCCCAAATCCATAGGATGCTCCGGGTACCAGGAGGGAGGGAAGGGGCCGGGCAAAGGCGCGGCTTCGAGCGCTGATTGGTCAGAAATGACATCATCGGTGAGAGGCAGCCAATGGCGAGCCGCCGGCTGTGGAGGCCCCGCCCCTCGCGGGCGGGGGAAGGGGGGGGCAAAGGAGCCCCTCCCCTCCGACCCCCCGAAATCCTGGGATGGGATCCAGGGGATCCAGGGGGGGTCCCGGGGTCGGCTGGAGGAGCGGGAATGGGGTGGGAATGGGGGGAAAAATGGAGAAAAAATGATAGGATTTGTGTTGGAAAATGGGATAAGGATGGGAAAGTGGGATGGGGAAAATGTGGGAAAAATAGGGGGAAATTAGTGACAGTAAATGTGAAATAAACGTGAAATTAATTTTAAAATAAATATCAAAATGATCAAATTAATATAAAAATAAATATAAATTTAAAATAAATATAAATTTAAAATAAATATAAATTTTAAAGAAGTGTAAAATAAATATAAATAAATGTTAGAAAATGGAAATAAATAGAATTATAAAGCCCAAGAAAAATAGAACATAAATCTAAAAGCTAAATATAAAAATAAATATAAAAGAAATTTAAAATAAAGGCAAAGGTATTGAAAATAGAAAAATAAATAAATAAAATATGGCATTTAAAAGAAATAAATAGAAAAGATTAAATGACTGTGAAATGTTTATGTAAAATATAAATTACCGAATAAAATGGAAAACAAATATAAAAGGAGAAGTATATAATTTTTTTTAAATAAACAAGAAATTCTGTAAAATAATAATCAAAGCAAAGGTCAAAATCAAAATAAGCAAAAAAGAAAGAAAAATGAAAGGGAAAAAAGGAGAAAAATTTAAAAAGAGATAAAAATAAAAACTATTTTCAAAATTTTAGAAGTATAGAAAATGAAGAAATAAAAAGAAATCAACATTAAAAAATAAAAAGTGACATTTGAAAGAAAAGCAATTCAAAATGAAAATACATAGAGAACGAAAAATAAAAATTGAAAAGAAAATTAAAATTAAAACGAATGAAAAATTAAAATAAAATTTAAAATAAAAATGAAATAAAAATAGGTTAAAAAAAAGAATAAAACTAAGACTAAGACTAAGACTAAAGGAGACCCTTCCAAGCAAGGATCTACTTTTTCCCCTGGTGGAATTCCAGTTTTTGGGATGGAAAGGCTGCAGAGGAATCTCCGCACCACCCCCTCCTTTCCTGGAGCTTCCCTCACTTTTCTCCTCCAACATTCCGGGGAAAAGCTGGGAAAACTCGAGGCTTCACATTCCCAAACACTTCCCAAATTGGTGGCGATTCCAGACGGTGCCAGGATTTTGGGGTGATGGGGGATGTCGAGATATGGCACGGGGAGGGGGGATGGAGATGGGATGGAGGAGGAATGAATGGGGGTGGGATGGGATGGGATGGGATCAATGGGATGGGATGGGAGAAATGGGATGGGATGGGAGAAATGGGATAAATGGGATGGGATCAATGGGATGGGATGGGATGGGGTGGGATAAATGGGATCAATGGGATAAATGGGATGGGATGGGATGGGATAAATGGGATAAATGGGATAAATGGGATGGGATGGGATCAATGGGATGGGATGGGAGAAATGGGATAAATGGGATGGGATGGGATGGGATCGATGGGATAAATGGGATGGGATGGGGTGGGATAAATGGGATAAATGGGATGGGATGGGATGGGATAAATGGGATGGGATGGGATCAGTGGGATGGGATGGGAGAAATGGGATAAATGGGATGGGAGAAATGGGATAAATGGGATGGGAGAAATGGGATGGGATGGGATCAGTGGGATGGGATGGGAGAAATGGGATGGGATGGGAGAAATGGGATAAATGGGATGGGATGGGATGGGATGGGATCAATGGGATGGGATGGGATGGGGTGGGATAAATGGGATAAATGGGATAAATGGGGTGGGATAGGATAAATGGGATGGGATGGGATAAATGGGATCAATGGGATGGGATGGGAGAAATGGGATGGGATGGGAGAAATGGGATGGGATGGGAGGGGATGGGATTGGGATAAATGGGATGGGATGGGATGGAAGGGGATGGGATAAATGGGATAAATGGGACGGGATGGGATGGGATAGGATGGGATGGGATGGGATGGTGGGAGGGAAAGAATGGAAATGGATGGGATGGTGGGAGATGGAATGGAGATGGTTGGGATGGAGGGAAGGAGGACAGAGATGAGATAGAGGGAAGATGGAAATGGGATGGAGGGAGTGAGGATGAGGATGGGATGGAGAGAGGGAATGGAGGTGGGATGGAGGGAGGGAGGGAATGGAGGTGGGATGGAGGGAATGGAGGTGGGATGGAGGGATTGATGGAGGTGGGATGGAAGGAATGGAGGTGGGATGGAGGGAGGGAATGGAGGTGGGATGGAGGGAATGGAAGGAGGGACTGGAGATGGGATGGAGGGAGGGAGGGAGTGGAGATGGGATGGAGGGAGGAAATGGATGGAGATGGGATGAAAGGAGGGAGAGAGGGATGATGGAGGTGGAGGCAGAGAGGGATTGATGGAGATGGGATGAAGGGAGAATGGATATGGGATGGATGGATGGAACAGGACATGGGATAGAGGGAGGGAGAGGATGGAGATGGGAGTGAGGAGGAATGGTTGGAGATGGGATGGAGGGAGGGAATGGAGGTGGGATGGAGGGAGGGAATGGAGGTGGGATGGAGGAGGGATGGAGTGGGATGGAGGAGGGAATGGTGGGATGGAGGGAGGGAATGGAGGTGGGATGGAGGAGGGAATGGAGGTGGGATGGAGGAGGGAATGGAGGTGGGATGGAAGGAGGAATGGAGGTGGGATGGAGGAGGAATGGAGGTGGGATGGAGGGAAGGGAATGGAGGTGGGATGGAGGGAGGGAATGGAGGTGGGATGGAGGAGGGATGGATGGTGGGATGGAGGAGGGAATGGAGGTGGGATGGAGGGAGGGAATGGAGGTGGGATGGAAGGAGGAGGAATGGAGGTGGGATGGAGGGAGGGAATGGAGTGGGATGGAGGGAGGGAATGGAGATGGGATGGGGGAGGGAATGGAGGTGGGATGGAGGGAGGGAATGGAGATGGGATGGAGGGAGGGAATGGAGATGGGATGGGGGAGGGAATGGAGGTGGGATGGAGGGAGGGAGAGGATGGAGATGGGAGGGAGGAGGAATGGTTGGAGATGGGATTTAGGGAGGGAGGATGGAGGTGGAGGGGATGAATGGATTGAGGGAGGAAGGAGGGAGAGAGATGGGATGGAAGAAAGATGAGGATGGATGGAGATGGGATGGAGAGAAAGAGGATGGAGATGGGATGGAAGGAGGAAGGACGGAAAAGGGATGGAGGGAGTGAGGATGGAGATGGGATGGTGGGAGAGAGTTGGGATGCTCCCGCTGCTTTTCCGTCCTTTTCCGTCTCCAGGGATACGCCGTGGGAGGATCCTGGGGTGGCCCCCGCTCGCCTCCAGCTCCAGCGTCTCCCTTTTGTTTTCCCTCCTCCGGCTCTTGTTCCTAAGGATCTTCCCGAGCAAATGGTGGGAAACCATGGAAACCACCTGCTCCTGTTGGAATCCGGGCAGGAGGAAAGCAGGGAAAAGGCAGGAAAAGGGCAGGATGGGCCAGCCAGCCCCTTCCCTTTCCCCATGGAATCATCGGAAATCCCAAGGACTCACCCGGATTCAGGAAAAAGCCATTTGGATGGGATTAACTCCGGATAAAAACTCCAAACTTCCTCCACTTCTCAACACCAATGACACCGGATTCCCGGAGCTGGGAATTCAGGGAAAAGCCCCTCGGAGGGATAAAGCCCTGGGAAAAAGGGTGGAGGAGGTGGGATGCTCCCAGGGATGTTCCCATCGATGGTTTTCCATGTGGAGGGGATGAACCCTTTGTCCAGCCAAATCCTGTGGGGTTTTCCCATTCCAAGAGCCGGGATAAGGATCGCCGTCCACAGCAGGGATTCCTGGATCCCTGAAAACTCCAGGAAAAGCCCCTAAATGGTTTAATTCCTTATTTATATCCCCTGACAGGGAAACTCCTTGTTCCCAAAGCCTTCCCAGCCCGGATCCATGATGGAGAGGGGCAGGGAAAATTTGGGATTTGGGAACAGAACCACACGGGAAGAGTTTATTAACATTTATTAACGATAAAACCGAGGCGCTACAAACAAATGTTCTTCTTATCCCTGGGGTTTTTTTTCCTGGAAAAGCACCTGGAGAACCCCACCAGGAGGTAGGAGACCCTTAGACCGGGATATCCTCATGGACACGGACCCGGAGCGGACAAATCCTGAGCGTCTTTGCCGTGGCACCCCCCTGGGGCCCTCCCACGTAGAAATACGGGAAGACGACCCCGCCAAATTTCTCATGGAATGTGTAGATGTGGCTCCGGAGGTCGGCGTCGTAGAAGGACAATTCCCCCTCGGTGCAGTCCAGCTCCACCCGGATCCGCTGGAGGTTTCCCGGCGCCGCTTCCGAGCGCACGGCGTTGGACGCCCGGCACTCGTCTTTCCCGGGAAGGTGGTAGATGTACCAGAATCCGGAGCGGGAATCGTGGTGAAAGTCCAGTGGGAGCCTCTGTGGGGCCGGGACACGCCCACCCTCCAGTTGGTCAGCCCGCCCAGGTCCACTTCCCACGTGTGGAAGCCTTCGGAGAAGCCGCGGGATCCCAGGATGCAGGGGGCGGAGGTGAAGCGCTCCGGGTTTTCCACGGAGAGTTTGTAGCCGCGGTTGGAGACGCTGGAGAGGTCATCGGACACCGAGAGCCAGCCCGCGGCTGAGTTGGGATCCAGGCTGAAGGGGACTGGCCGGGAACGGGAATGTTTTACTGGAAATTCGCAGCTCGGCATCCATCCCTTCCATGGACCCCTCCTTGGATCCACCAGGGATGCGTGTATTCATTCATGGATCTATCTATGGATCCATCCATCCCTCCCCTCCATCCATTCCTCCATGGATCTGTTCATGGATCCATCCATCCATCCATGGACCCATCCGTACTTCCATCTATCCATGGATCCATCCATCCATCCATCCATCCATCCATCCCTCCTCTCCATCCATCCATCCATCCATGGATCCCTCCCTCCATCCATGGATCCATGTATTCATCCATCATCATGGACATCATCTATCATGATCCATCATCATGGACCCATCCGTACTTCCATCTATCCATGGATCCATCCATCCATCCATCCATCATCCATCCATCTTCCATCTATCCATGATCCATCCATCCATCCATCCATCCATCCATCATCGATCCATCCTCTCATCCATCCATCCATCCATGGATCCCTCCATCCATGATCCATTCATCCATCCATCCATCCATGGACCATCCATCCATCCATGGATCCATCCATCTATCCATGGACCCATCTGTACTTCCATCTATCCATGGATCCATCCATCCATCCATCATCCATCCATCCATCCATCCCTCCTCTCCATCCATCCATCCATCCATGGATCCCTCCCTCCATCCATGGATCCATGGATCCATCCCTCCCCTCCATCCATTCTTCCATGGATCTATTCATGGATCCATCCATCCATGGATCCCTCCCTCCATCCATGGATCCATTTGTGGATCCATTCATGGATCCATGTATTCATCCATGGATCACTCCATCCATCCCTCCCTCCATGGATCCATTCATGGATCCATCCATCCATCCCTCCCTCCATCTCTCCATGGATGGATCCATCCATCCATCCATCCATGGATCCATCCATCCCTCCATGGATCCATCCACGGATCCATCCATCCCTCCTCTCCATCCATTCCTCCATGGATCTATTCATGGATCCCTCCCTCCATCCATGGATCCATTTGTGAATCCATCCATGGATCCATGTATTCATCCATCCATCCCTCCCTCCATGGATCCATTCATGGATCCATCCATCCATCCCTCCCTCCATGGACCCATCCCTCCCTCCACATCTCCATGGATGGATCCATCCATCCATCCATGCATTGATTGATCCATCCATGGATCCATCCATCCCTATCCATGGATTTATCCCTAACCCACATCACCACGGGGGAAACGCACATTCCAAGGTTTCCCTTTTGGAGTGAAATCACCTTTGAGCTCTCCAGTCCCCATTCCAGGCCCATCCCAGCTCCATGCTTCCCATCTTTCCAGACCCCCCACAACCACCCGTTCGGGAGAAATGCATCTCCACCTTTCCCATCTTTCCACCCCTGGAAAAGCCCTGCTCCGGATGTTCCCGGCTTCTCACCCACGGTGATGGTGTCCAGCATCTTCTTCCACACGTTGTACTGGAGCGATCCCAGGTACTTGGCCACGTCCAGGAGCATTCCCGAGGGAACAGCCTCCGGCTCCTCGGCCGTGCAGGCGATCCTAGGGCAGGGATCGACCATGGAGAAAGGATCAGGATGGGGCTCCCAACATCCCGTGGTTCAGCAGGAGCTTCCCAACAGCACCCGGCATCTCCCAAGCTTGTTCTCCCTCAATTCCCACAAAACCTGGGATTTAATGTTTCCCCCAAACCCTGAAATTCCACTTGGTGTCCCCCATCCTGCCTGGAGCACCCAGGGGACATCCAGCATCTCCCAAACTCGGAGGGGACACTGGAATTTTCTTGGAGCAGGGACCTCGCTCCATCCAGGCAGGAGACCCCATCCAGCCCCCAGGAAGGGCTCAGCCATTCCCAGATTCCCATGGATGTGGCAAGATCAGGACCTACCTCCTCTTGCGGTTCTTGTGGGTCTGGAAAAGAAAAGAGGAGACACCGGGGATCAGATCCCGCTTGCCACCGGAATTCCGACAGCCAGCGGATCGCTCGGGGGAGACGGGATGCGGGCACGGGGTGGGATCCCGGTGGGAATTACCATCAGGAACGTGTAGTCGTCTTCCTTGAGATCCGCCTGGAGCTGCGCGGCCTCCCTGAGCAGGGCCTTGCTCTCCTCCATCAGCTGCTCCATCTTTCCCTGGATCAGATCCTGCTTCCGCCGCACCTCCTCCCGGAGCTGCGCCAGCACCGCCTGCTCCTCATCCCACAGGAACTTGTGCAGCTTCTCGAATTCCCACTTCACCTGCTGCTCCAGCCGCACCGACTCCACCTGGGAATGGCAGCACCTCGCTCCAGCTGGGAATGTCGGCGCCTCCTTCTGGAGCACCCGAATTCCCTGGGGTCCCCTTTGGAGCAGCTCCGGCGCTCAGGAATTCTCTGGGTTCGCTTGGATCATGCTGCCCTTCCCAAATTCCTGTCCCTGCTTCCCAAATCCCCACCACTCTCCTTTCCTGGGATGGGATCAGTGCTCCACCTCAGATCCATGTGCAGGATTGGATCGGGATCAATCCCAGCTGTGGAGTGACCAAATTCCCTGGACTCCTTCTTCCCAGAGTTCTCCGAGCAGCTCCAGTGCTCAGGAATTCACTGGGATCACTGGGATCATACTGCTGGGATCATACTGCCCTTCCCAAATTCCCATCCTAGCTTCCCAAATCCCCACCGCTCTCCTCTCCCGGGATGGGATCAGTGCTCCACCACAGCTGCATTCCCAATCAGGATCGAGATCCCACCTCTGGAGCACCCAAATTCCCTGGATTCCTCCTTCCCAGAGTTCTCCGAGCAGCTCCAGCGCTCAGGAATTGACTGGGATCACGCTGCCCTTCCCAAATTCCCATCCTCACTTCCCAAATCCCCACCGCTCTCCTCTCCCGGGATGGGATCAGTGCTCCCCCTCAGCTGCATGTGCAGGATTGGGATCGGGATTGGGATCAGGACCGGGATCAATCCCACTTCTGGAGCACCCAAATTCCCTGGACTCCCCTTTCTGGAGCTCTCTGAGCAGCTCCAGCACTCAGGAATTCACTGGGATCACGCTGCCCTTCCCAAATTCCCACCGCTCTCCTCTCCCGGGATGGGATCAGTGCTCCACCGCCGTGCACGTGCGGGATCGGGATCAGGATCGGGATCGGGATCGGGATCAACCCCAGCTCCGGGAGGGGAACACGCACCTCATTGTGCCGGGAGATGGATTCGTAGGAGCGGCGCACGGTCCCGAAATCCTTGGCCTTATCCCGCAGGGAAGATTCCATGTTCGCCAGCTTGGCCTGCGGGGAGGAGACGCCCTCAGGACTCTCCCATTCCCGGGATTTCCCGTATGGATAAAGACCCCCGGGGCCGGATCTTTGCTCGATCCCACCTTTCCCCTCCGCCAGCCGGGATCGGTGGAGCTGGGAGGAAGAGGAGCTCCGCTCCACAGGGAATCCTCCTCCCTGGTTTTTAGGGAAGTCCCATCCCCGCCTATTCCGGTGCCGTGGGCAGCCCCATTCCCATTCCCGGGAACCCCGGCCAAGTTTTCCCGCCGCGTTTGAAACGCGGCTCATCCCAGCGGGATGAGTCAGGGCTGCGCCGGCTGTTTTCCAGCGTGTCCTGGCGACATTCCAGCTCCTGGCTGCATCCCATCTCCTCCTCCTCCTGTCCGTGGCTGCCTCCCTATCCCCGTCCCTCCTTTCTGCGGGAATTGTGCAACTCCCAAATCCCAACGCCGCTCCAACCCCGCGGCGCCGCTGGAATAACCAGCGCGGCCGGATCCAAACTGGGATCAAGGAGAAACCACCGGGAAGCATCATCCGTCTCCGCTTTCCCCGCAGGATCCGGGGTGGATAATTAAACCACCGGATAATTAAAAGGCAGGACAGCACCCAGCAGCCGCCACATTCCCGCAGGGAAGCGTGGCTGCCTCATCCTAAATCCCGCCCTGGCAAATTCGGGACACGAATCCAGCTTTTGGGATGCGTCTCCCTGCCGTCCATCCGCCCCCCCTTTCTCACCCTAAAATCCGCCGCCGCTTCCTGCACCGGCCTCATCTTGTGCCCTTCGTGCTGCTTGGAATTCTGGCAGGCGAAACACGCCAGCTCCTTGTCTTCCAGGCAAAACAACTTGGGATCCTCGTGATGGATCGGGCAGAGGGCGGCGCCGCGTCTTTTCTGCTGCCCCTCTTCCTTCAGGATCATCTCCACCAGGTTGTTGAGGGTGTGGTTGACGCGGAGATCTTCCAGCGAGGAATTTTCCTTGCACACGGGACACGCGTGGCGCCGGTTTTCCCAGGATCGGCTGACGCAGCCCTTGCAGAAGTTGTGGCCGCACGAAAGGGTCACGGCTTCCCGGAAAGGGTCGTAGCAGATGGGACACAACAATTCTTCCTTCAGGCTGGGCGCCGAGGATGCGGCTCCCGAGCTGCTGGAGCAGGGATCGGCTCCTTTTTCCATGCTGCGGCAGGGATGGAGCGGGATTTTCCAGCTGCCCCGACCGGACGAGCAGCCCCGCTGCTGATGCAACCGCTCGGTTTCCTGCCGGTGACTCACCCGCGGCTCCCTCCCGCCCGGTGACACCGCCCCGGGGCCGCTGCCGGGGGGGCTCCGGGCCTCGGGGACGGCGACAGAAGCGGCACCGAGACCCTCAGCCCGGATCCTCCCGGGGGAGCCCCGGTAGCCGGTTCTGGACCCCGCCATGTCCCGGTCTCTGTTCCCCAAATTCGGAGCTGCTCCGCTTTCTGGAGCCCCGGCCTCGGGGCTGCTCCGCTCCCCCAAATTCGGGGCTGCTCTGGTGCCCGGATCGGCCCCCCCGCTCTCTCCCGGGGCAGTCCCGGTGCCCGGTTCCGGACCCTCGTGGCCCTGTCCCGGTCCCCACCTCCGGGGTTGCTCCGGTGCCCGGATGGGGCCCCCATTCTCTCTCCCGGAGTAGCCCGGTGACCGGAGCTGGACCCTCTGCCCCGGGACCCGAACCTGGACCCTCACCCCGGCGTTCTCCCCCGGTGCCCGCACCTCGGGGCAGCCCCGGTTCCCCAAATTCGGGGCCGCCGCGGTGCCCGGCCCGGTGTCCCCCAACCCGGGGGAGTCCCGGGTGTCCAGACCTCCAATCCCGCGGCTGCTCCTGTGCCAGGAGCCCTTTCTTTCCCGGGACCCCCCAACCCCGGGGTCACTCCGGTGCCCGGTCCCCCCACTCCCGGACTTCCTCCTCTTCTCCTGGGGCTGCTCCGGTGTCCGGTCCCGGTTCCCCACCCCTCCAGACCAGCTCTGTCCCCCCACTCCCGGTGTCCAGTCCCGGTTTCCCACCCCCAGACCAGCTCTGTCCCCCCACTCCCGGTGTCCAGTCCCGGTCCCCCATCCCCCCAGACCAGCTCTGTCCCCCACTCCCGGTGTCCGGTCCCGGTTCCCCACCCCTCCAGACCAGCTCTGTCCCCCCACTCCCGGTGTCCAGTCCCGGTTCCCCACCCCTCCAGACAGCTCTGTCCCCCCACTCCCGGTGTCCAGTCCCGGTTTCCACCCCCAGACCAGCTCTGTCCCCCCACTCCCGGTGTCCAGTCCCGGTCCCCCATCCCCCAGACCAGCTCTGTCCCCCACTCCCGGTGTCCAGTCCCGGTCCCCCATCCCCCCAGACCAGCTCTGTCCCCCTCTCCCGGTGTCCAGTCCGGTTCCCCACCCCCAGACCAGCTCTGTCCCCCTCTCCCGGTGTCCAGTCCCGGTTCCCCACCCCCAGACCAGCTCTGTCCCCCCACTCCGGTGTCCAGTCCCGGTTTCCCACCCCCAGACCAGCTCTGTTCCCCCACTCCCGGTGTCCAGTCCCGGTTCCCCACCCCTCCAGACCAGCTCTGTCCCCCACTCCGGTGTCCAGTCCCGGTTTCCCACCCCCAGACCAGCTCTGTCCCCCTCTCCCGGTGTCCAGTCCCGGTTCCCCACCCCAGACCAGCTCTGTCCCCCCACTCCGGTGTCCAGTCCCGGTTTCCCACCCCCAGACCAGCTCTGTTCCCCCACTCCCGGTGTCCAGTCCCGGTCCCCCATCCCCCCAGACCAGCTCTGTCCCCCTCTCCCGGTGTCCAGTCCCGGTTCCCCACCCCCAGACCAGCTCTGTCCCCCTCTCCCGGTGTCCAGTCCCGGTTCCCCACCCCCAGACCAGCTCTGTCCCCCCACTCCCGGTGTCCAGTCCCGGTTCCCCACCCCCAGACCAGCTCTGTCCCCCTCTCCCGGTGTCCAGTCCCGGTTCCCCACCCCCAGACCAGCTCTGTCCCCCCACTCCGGTGTCCAGTCCCGGTTTCCCACCCCCAGACCAGCTCTGTTCCCCACTCCCGGTGTCCAGTCCCGGTTCCCCACCCCTCCAGACCAGCTCTGTCCCCCACTCCGGTGTCCAGTCCCGGTTCCCCACCCCCAGACCAGCTCTGTCCCCCCACTCCCGGTGTCCAGTCCCGGTTCCCCACCCCCAGACCAGCTCTGTCCCCCTCTCCCGGTGTCCAGTCCCGGTTCCCCACCCCCAGACCAGCTCTGTCCCCCCACTCCGGTGTCCAGTCCCGGTTTCCCACCCCCAGACCAGCTCTGTTCCCCACTCCCGGTGTCCAGTCCCGGTTCCCCACCCCTCCAGACCAGCTCTGTCCCCCACTCCGGTGTCCAGTCCCGGTTCCCCACCCCCAGACCAGCTCTGTCCCCACTCCCGGTGTCCAGTCCCGGTTTCCCACCCCCAGACCAGCTCTGTCCCCCACTCCGGTGTCCAGTCCCGGTTTCCCACCCCAGACCAGCTCTGTCCCCCCACTCCCGGTGTCCAGTCCCGGTTCCCCACCCCTCCAGACCAGCTCTGTCCCCCACTCCCGGTGCCCGGTCCCGGTTCCCCACCCCCGAACATCCCCTTTCCCCCACCCCAGGACCGCTCCACGTGGCGTCTCGGTGGCTGCCGGCCCTTCCCGGTGCCGGTGCCGGTTCCGGGGTTGCCCCGGGCCGTGTCCCCGGTGCCGGGGGGTGACAAAGGGGGGGGGTCTCACCTGGCGGAGCGGACCTGGCACCGTTTGCAGCGCTCCCTCCTCCGGTGCAGGCGGCGCGGGGGGCTCCGCTCGGCCTCCTGCGGCATCCCGGTGTTCCCGGTGCTCCCGGAGGGTGGGGCGGGATGGGAGGGCTGGGATGGAGCTCCAGGGGGAGGTTCCCGGTCCTGGCTCGGCCCCCGCGGGTTCAGCGCTCCCGGGGCCGTGACCTCCCCCCCTGTTTGTCCCAGCGGGAATTTCGGGATCCCAGGGATCCCCATATCCAGTTCTCCCTCCCCTCTGGAAGCTGCTCGGTTCTTTCCTTCGGGACTGGGGTTCCCGATGATCCCTCCCCCTCCCCGGGATTTTCCAGGGGCAGCGTCCACCTGGCGTTGTTCCCGTTCCTGCTTTTCCCCCCTTCCCTATTTTCCGCCCGCTCCAACATTCCCAGTTTGTTCATGATCCTTCCCCGGGAGCCTCAAAACCCCCCCTGCCATGGGAACCAGGAGAAATCCCAAAATTATCCAAGGAAAGCCAAACAACAGGGGAAAAAAGGTGGGTTTTTTTTCCTGTGGAATGAGAAACCGCTGGAGTCGTGTTTTCCAAAGGCTGGGAGTCAAGGTTAAAGATAAAACCGACCGGGAATCAGCGCTGGGAATGAGATATAACTGGTGGGAACGGGGGGTGGAGGTTGGCAGGGATGGGAAAAATCCCTCCGGGAAAAATCTCGGCCTCTGGAGCTGCTTTGGGGCAATCCCGACCTGGAATGGTGGGAATTAGGGACAGGTGTAGGGCAGGGAAAGGTGATCGGGGTGGGAAGATCCAGAGGGGGAAAAGGTGCGGGGGAAGCAAAAGGGAACGCCGGGAGTGGGGTCATGGAATTATTTTGGGTGGAAAGCCTCTGGAATCAGCGAGTCCAAGCATTCCCGGCACAGCCAAGGCCACCCTGGATCCATGTCCCCCCCAAATCCATAGGGATTTGAAATCCCACCAGGAATGGGGACTCCAACCCTGCCCCGGGCAGCTGTGTCAGGGTTGGAAAAGCTTTCCAGGCAGGAATTATTCCCAGGTCCTTTCCCACCAGGCAGAATTCCAGCCTTGGGCATTCCATGGGGTTCTTGTGACCCACAGACACTTGGAGTTGTCAGGGGTGAGTGGGATATTGGGAAGGAATTCCCGGCTGGGAGGGTGGGGACGGGCTGGGCTGGAATTCCCAGAGAATTCCTGTGGCTGCTCCATCCCTGGGAGTGTCCAAGGAAAGGTTGGAGCAACCTGGGATGGTGGAAGGTATTGGGGTTGGAATGGGATGGGATTTAAGCTTCCATTCTGGAATTTGATGATTCCATGCCACGGATCCCATGGGTTTGGGGCACTTCCCACAGTTCCGGGAATTCCCTGGATCATGGGGACACCTGGATGTGCTCCCATTCCCGAGCTGCTCCTCATGGGCCGCACGCAGATCCAGGTTTGGGGAATGGTTTATTAATCCCTGGAATGGTTTATTAATCCCTGCCAGGAATTCCTGGCTCAGATCCAGGGAAATCCACGCCCCGGGGCACTGGCGATTCCCAGGTTTAGATCCATCCCGGTGGGATCCGTGTTGGGAGTATCCCCAGGGAAGGGATGCCGAGCTCACCGGCCAGGTGTGGATTCCAGATAATCCTCCAGCAGAATTCCCAGCTCTGAGTTCTGCTTCTGCAGGATGGTGGCCTCGGAAAGGAGCTCGGCTCTCCGGGTCAGCACTTTACTGGGAAGAGACAATGGGATCACATGGAAAACCCCCGGGATTGTCCCCACCCTTCCCTGTCCCCCCCTCCCAGGCACTCACTGATATTCCAAGAGTGCGGCTCCGAGCGCATCCCAAAGTTTGAGTGTCCGCTCGGGAATGATGTGGGTCAGGGCTTCCCAGTATTCCCCGTCCTTGGAGTTATCCCGGATGTCCAGAATCTCCTTGGGGGTCCATCATCCCTGGGGATGGAAAACAAAGCTTTGGGATGGAGGGAAAAACCTTGGGAGGGAGAAAAATTCCCAGGGATGGAGAAAAATTGCCAGGAATGGAGAAGAAATCCTTGGGATGGAGAAGAAATCCTTGGGATGGAGAAGAAATCTTTGGGATGGAGGAAAAGTCCTTGGGATGGAGAACAAATCTTTGGGATGGAGGAAAAATCTTTGGGATGGAGAAGAAATCCTTGGGAATGAGAACAAACCCTTGGGATGGAGAACAAATCCTTGGGATGGAGAACAAATCCTTGGGATGGAGAACAAATCCTTGGGATGGAGGAAAAACTGTGGGATGGAAAACAAATCCCTGGGATGGAGAACAAATCTTTGGGATAAAGATTAAACCCTTGGGATGGAGAACAAATCCTTGGGATGGAGAACAAATCTTTGGGATGGAGAACAAATCCTTGGGATGGAGAACAAATCCTTGGGATGGAGAACAAATCCTTGGGAATAGAGAACAAATCCTTGGGATGGAGAACAAATCTTTAGGATAAAGATTAAACCCTTGGGATGGAGAACAAATCTTTGGAATGGAGGAAAAATCCTTGGGATGGAGAAGAAATCCTTGGGATGGAGGAAAAATCCTTGGATAGAGAACAAATCTTTGAGATGGAGAAGAAATCCTTGGGATGGAGGAAAAATCCTTGGGATGGAGAACAAATCCTTGGGATGGAGAACAAACCCCGGTTTTTCCTCCCTTCCCAGGTCCTGGATCATCTCCTGCGTGGTTATTCCCAGCCTTGGGAATCTCCTGATCCTTTTGTGGTGGAGCAGGGAAGGTTGGGAAGTTCTTTCTCCAGCCAGGAAAATCCAGCAAGTCCCAGAACATTCCCTGTATCCCAGTTTGGCCCCATCCTGGTGCCACCAGCCCCGCTCTGTCCCTATTCCCACCTGAGCTTGTCAAAATCCCGCAGGAATTCCTTCAGGATCTTCAGGACATCGTCCACTTCGATGGATGCGTCGGAAATGGAGCTCCCGGCGGATTGGAGCTCATCCCTCCGGAAACGGGATCCGCCAATCCCTCGGTCCCCAGCCAGATCCGCGGGATCTTCTCCTCCTGGGATGTCCTGGAGGAAGAAAAGGCGGCTACGGAATTTTCCATCACCTCCCTAAGGATCACCTTCCGCTGGGAGCCTTTACCCTCGGGAAATTTCGGGATCCCAGGCAAAATCCCGATAAACCCTCATCCCTGGCACAGGCCACTGGGAAGAGTTTTGGGATGAACACACCAATCCTCTTTCCTGGAATTCTTGGGATCCCTTCCCTGGGATCCTTGGATCTGCTGGGCTCTCCCCGATGATCCCACCTCGCTGTCGATCTCTTCCCCAAATTCGTAGGCCAGGAAAAAATCCAGGAGCTGGCGCAGCTCATCCTCGTCTTCGATCCGGAGGGTCTGGAAAAGCAGGAATTCTGTCAGTGGTCCTTGGGATGGGGAGGGAAGGGAAGGGAATTTTCCGGGAGCAGAAGGAATTGCTGGTGGGAAGCGGTTGATGTGGGATAGCCGGGAATATCCGTGGATGGGAAAGTCTGGGAACGGGCTGGAGGAGTCCTGGAGGAGTTTAAATCATTGGGGTGGGCTGGAGCTGGGAATCTGGGAATCTGGGAATCATGGAATGCTTTGGGTGGGAAAGGACCTTAAATCCCATCCCAATCCATGGGCAGGGACACCTTCCATGATCCCAAACCTTGGCCAATCCCAGGGATCCAGGGGCAGCCGGGGATTCCCTGGGAATTCCAGCCCAGCCGGGAATCCCTTCCCAAGATCCCAGCCCGAGCTCCCCTTTCCCAGGGAAATCCCTCCATTCCCGCCTCTCCCAGCCTGCCATTGGATCCAGCCCCAGCCCGACTCCTCTGCGGGAAGGAATTCCGGCCTCCAGGCCCTTCCCTGAGAATCTCGGCACTCCAGGAAGGCTCTCCCTTCCCTTTCCCATCCCCGACTTCCAGAAAAAGCCCTGGCCATGGATTCGGAGCCTCCTGGATCCCACAATCCCGGAATGCTTTGGCTGGGATCCACGCAGCTTCAATCCCATCCCATTCCAAGGCCGGCACCTCCCCCGATGATCCCAGGCTGCTCCAGCCTTTCCTTGGGCACTGCCAGGGATCCGGGCATTCCCTGGGAATTCCAGCCCAGCCGGGAATTCCTTCCCAACATCCCAGCCCGAGCTCCCCTTTCCCACTGGGAAGCCATTCCCTGCCTCCTACCCCTCCAGCCTTTATCCCAGATTGGATTCCCTGGATCCTTGTCTCCAGCTGGACATTCCCAGCTGCACATCCTGGTGCTGCGCATTCCAGGTGGGAAGCCCAATCCATGGAGATCCAATCCCAACTCACCTCGAAGATGGATCGGATTTTCCGGACGGTGTTCCCGCCTCCCACCACCTCCCGCAGGGGCTTCAGGAGTTTGTTTTCCACCAGGAATCCCTGGGAAAAAAGCCGGGAAGGGGGAGCAGAGCCACCGTGAGCATCCCTGGGATCCCAAAGGGATCCAGAAAAATCTGGATTGGGGCAGCTCCAGGATCCCGAGCTCCAGCACCGCTCACCGACTCCTCGCTCAGGAGCTCCAGGATTTTCCGGAGGGTTTTCCTGGGGATGTTTGGCCAGGATGTGGCTCTTTCCTCGACCTTTTCCTGGTTTTCCTTCCTCCTTCTCCACTTCCCACTCCTTTCTTCTTCCTCCTCCTCCTTCCTCCTCCCGTTTTCCAGAGCGGATCCCTGAAAACCACAAAGAAAAGTGGGATCAAAAACCTTTGGAATTTGCTCCCTGGGGACATCCCTGGAAAACAAAGCTCCTGGGATCGAGAGCTGGTTCTTGGAACTGGGAAAACTGGGAAAAACCCAGTGGGAATATTCCTTGGAGTGAGCCAGCTCAGGGCCGGCGACTCCTGGAAGATCCCACCTGGAAATCCCAAGGATGGGAGGGACACAGAGGCCTTTCCTGGAGGAAGATTCCAAGGAATTTATGGATCCCACCTTCCAGCAGTTGCGCAGCCACCTGCATCGCATCCTTCTTTTCCTGGCAGCCTCCCAGGGGTCCCCCACGTTATCCATGAACCAGAAGTGAGGCTCTTCCCACGGCATTCCCAGCTGCTGGACGTGGATGATCCGATCGGCATCCAGCGCTTCCCGGATCAGCCCTTTGGCCTCTTCCTCGTTCACGATCCAAACCTGCCGGAATTTCTCGGCCCTGCTGCGCGCCAGGTGCCTGTGGAAAAGGATCCCAAAGGGATCAGATCCCCCTCCGCTGTTCTGGAGGCTCCACAGGGCAGAATTCCAAGCACTTCCCACCTCATCCGGCTCTGCGTCTCCTGGAATTGCCCCGTCACCCGCTCCAGTTCGGATTCCAGGCTCTGCTTTTCCTCTTGGAATTTCTTTTCCTGCTTGGCCATTTTGACCCTCAGGAGGCTGAGGGTCGACTGGAATCTGGGAAGGGACAAAGAGCCTGGATTCGGGAATGCCCGGATGTGGGAAAAGCTTTGGAATGGGAGGAGATTCCCGGGATGGGTTTTACCGGTTGATTTTCCTCTTCTGCAGGGATCGGAGCGTGGAATTTTCCACATCCAGCTGCCGGAGCACTTCCAGGTTGTATTCCAGCTTCACCTGGTTCAGGTGGTAAATTCCCTTCATCTGCTGGAGTTTCTTCTCCAGGTACTGGAATTCCATGGGAAAACAATCACAAAGACAAGCCTGGAGTTTAGGGAAAACCCAGGGAAGCTCCCAGAAGGGTTTGGATCCCCCAGGGAAAAAATCTGGAATTAAATCCCAGCAGGGCCAACAGTTCTTCCCTTTCCAGAGGAAGGAGAAAAGCCACAATCCAAGAGTTAATTCCCAAAATCCCACCTCAAGCAGCAATCCAAAGGCAAATCCTAAACAACCTGAACAGGGAAGTCCTTCCCACTTCCAGGCCCTCCCAGCTTGGAATTCCCACCCTAAATCCCAGCTCCAGCTTCAATTTTTCCCCTTCCAAGTTTTTTTCCCTCCCACGTGCGTGGTCAGAGAATTCCTGCTCCTCCTCCTTATGGAATTCCGCATTTGTTGGGATTCATGTCGGGATATTTTACACCTATTTGGGAAAGGAAATATTCCTAATATCCCATGGAAAATTTTCCCTGGAACAACCTGAGGGATTTCTCCACTATTTTCCCTGTTCCCAAGGCTGCTCCAAAAGCAGGATAAGGCCATGGAATACGGAGAGGGAAAATTATCTCCGGAGCCTCTCCCAGCCACAGCTCAAGGTTGTTTCTCCAACATTTTCCATCTTTCCAATGGCCCCACATCATTCCCTGGGAATGCTGAGCTCCAGCATGGAGTTGTCTCCATCCCAAAACAGCTCCGAGGCACTTGGAAGCATCCCACACTTCCAGGTTATCGGGAATTGAGGGTGTGGAGCTGTTGGAGCCAGTCCAGGGAATGCCACGGAGCTGCTCCGAGGCTAGAGCCAGGCTGGGAGAGCTGGGAATGTCCGGCTGGAGAAGGGAAGGATCCAGGGAATCCTTGGAGCCGCTTCCCGAGCCTAAAGGGGCTCCAGGAGAGCTGGGATTCGGGAAAGGGCTGGAGGAGCAGGAGGCAGGGAATGGCTTCCCAGTGGGAAAGGGGAGCTTGGGGTGGGATCTTGGGAAGGAATTCCCAGCTGGGAGGGTGGGGAGGGTCTGGGCTGGAATTCCTAGAGAATCCCTGGATCCCTGGGAGTGTCCAAGGAAAGGTTGGATCAGGGAAAGTGTGAGGGTTGGAATGGGATGGGATTTAGGGTCCCTTCCCATCGAACCATTCCATGATTTCTGGCGGTGATTCCATGATCTGGGGCCTTTCCCGGTACCTGCACATCCATTTCCAGCTGGAATTTCATGCTGTCGTAGCTCTCCATGCTCTCATCCTGCAGCTCATTCAGCTGCTGCTCGAACTGTGCCGCCTTCCCCATCTGCTCCCGCAGGAATTCCAGCTGCAGGAACAAGGAGAACCCCATCCATCCCCATCCATCCCCATCCATCCCCATCCAACCCCATCCAACCCCATCCAACCCCATCCAACCCCATCCAACCCCATCCAATCCCATCCAACCCCATCCATCCTCATCCAACCTCATCCAACCTCATCCAATCCCATCCAACCCCATCCAACCTCATGCAACCTCATCCAACCCCATCCAACCTCATGCAACCTCATCCAACCCCATCCAGCCCCATCCAACCCCATCCAACCCCATCCATCCCCATCCATCCCCATCCAACCCCATCCAACCCCATCCAACCCCATCCAACCCCATCCAACCTCATCCAACCTCATCCAACCTCATCCAACCCCATCCAACCTCATCCAACCTCATCCATCCTCATCCAACCCCATCCAACCCCATCCAACTTCATCCAATCTCATCCAACCCCATCCAACCTCATGCAACCTCATCCAACCCCATCCAACCTCATGCAACCTCATCCATCCTCATGCAACCTCATCCAACCCCATCCAACCCCATCCAACCCCATCCAACCCCATCCATCCCCATCCATCCCCATCCAACCCCATCCATCCCCATCCATCCCCATCCATCCCCATCCAACCCCATCCAACCCCATCCAACCCCATCCAACCTCATCCAACCTCATCCAACCCCATCCAACCCCATCCAACCTCATCCAACCTCATCCATCCTCATCCAACCCCATCCAACTTCATCCAATCTCATCCAACCCCATCCAACCTCATGCAACCCCATCCAACCTCATGCAACCCCATCCAACCCCATCCAACCTCATCCAGCCCCATCCAACCTCATCCAACCCCATCCAACCTCATCCAACCCCATCCAACCTCATCCAACCCCATCCAACCTCATCCAACCCCATCCAACCTCATCCAACCCCATCCAACCTCATCCAGCCCCATCCAACCCCATCCAACCCCATCCAACCTCATCCAACCTCATCCAACTTCATTAAATCCCATCCAACCTCATCCAACCCCATCCAAACCCATCCAACCCCATCCAACTTCATCCAATCCCATCCAACCTCATCCAACCCCCATCCAACCCCATCCAACCTCATCCAACCCCATCCAACTTCATCCAATCCCATCCAACCTCATCCAACCTCATCCAACCTCATCCAATCCCATCCAACCCCATCCAACCTCATCCAAACCCCATCCAACCCCATCCAACCCCATCCAACCCCATCCAACCCCATCCAACCCCATCCAACCTCATCCAACCCCATCCAACCTCATCCAAACCCCATCCAACCTCATCCAACCTCATCCAACCTCATCCAACCCCATCCAACCCCATCCAACCTCATCCAATCCCATCCAACCTCATCCAACCCCATCCAACCCCATCCAACCCCATCCAACCCCATCCAACCCCATCCAACCCCATCCAACCCCATCCAACCTCATCCAACCTCATCCAACCTCATCCAACCCCATCCAACCCCATCCAACCCCATCCAACCTCATCCAACCCCATCCAACCCCATCCATCCTCATCCAGCCTCATCCAACCCCATCCAAACCTCATCCATCCTGAGCCCAGCCTGTTCCCACCACAATCCCAGAAAATCCAGCTCCTTCATGGTTTCTCCCAGGGCAGAGCTGATCCCGGCATTCCAAGCTGGACACTGAGGGGCTGGAGCGTGTCCAGGGAAGGGAATGGATTGGAATGGGGTTGGAGCACCAGGAGTGGCTGAGGGAGCTCAGAAATGGGCTCAGCCTGGAGAAAAGGAGGATCCAGAGGGATTCTTCCCTCTCTGGAATTCCCGGAAAGGTTGGAGCCAACTGGGACCAGGCTCTGCTCCCACAGGATGAGCGGGGAGGAACGGCCTCAAGCTGTGCCAGGGGAATTTTAATTGGATATTGGGAATAATTCCCACCTGGAAAGGGTTTTCCAGCCCTGGCAGAGCTGCCCAGGCCAGGCCTGGAGTCGCCATTCCCGGATGGATTGAAATCCGTGGGGATTTGGCCCTTGGCCTTTGGTGCTGGGAATGGTTGGACTTGGAGATCCCAGAGGGCTTTTCCGCTCTCAGTGATTCCCATGATCCCAAAGCTCCCACGGGATTCACCTCTTGCTCGTTGTGGGCCTGGATGGCCTCATTCCACCTTTTCCGGTTGTTATCCAGCATTTCCCCGCCTCTCCTCCTCAAAAGTTTTCTGCGGAAAAGATGGAAATGCCATACTGGGATCACAGGGAATGGGAACAGCCGGGCGGCGACGCTTCCAGGTCGCTCCCAAAGTCATTCCCAGCCCCTCGGAGCTCTGGATTCCGGGCTCGTCCACCCGGATTTCACCCCAGCGACTCAAATCCGAGGTTTTTTTCCAAAAGATACGGAGAAGCAAAGCGGTTTTCCTGCATTTCCCGGTTTTCCTGGGAATTGGGTACCTCGATCTGCCGGAGGTGGTGCCGGTAGGTTTTGAGCATATTCCGGGTCTGTTCTTCCATCCTTTCCAGGAGCACATGGATCTCGCCCGACTGCTCCTTCAGGGCCTGCTCGTACTGCTCATCCTTGGCTTTCAGCTCCTGGAAAAACATGGGAAGGGGAGGCTGGAATCGGCGGGAATTGAGCGGGAATCCTCACGGAAAGGGCAGGACACGGAATTATCATGGAATGCTTTGGGATGGGAAGGGACCTTAAGGATCATCCCATCCCATTCCCAACATTTTCTACTATCCCAGGTTGCTCCAGCCTTTCCTTGGGCACTGCCAGGGATCATGGGATTCCCTGGGAATTCCAGCGCAGCCGGGAATTCCTTCCCAAGATCCCAGCCCGAGCTCCCCTTTCCCAGGGAAATCCCTCCATTCCCGCCTCTCCCAGCCTGCCATTGGATCCAGCCCCATCCCGACTCCTCTGCGGGAAGGAATTCCGGCCTCCAGGCCCTTCCCTGGGAATCTCGGCACTCCAGGAAGGCTCTCCCTTCCCTTTCCCATCCCCGACTTCCAGAAAAAGCCCTGGCCATGGGATTCGGAGCCTCCTGCATCCCACAATCCCGGAATGCTTTGGCTGGGATCCCCGCAGCTTCAATCCCATCCCATTCCAAGGCTGGCACCTCCCCCGATGATCCCAGGCTGCTCCAGCCTTTCCTTGGGCACTGCCAGGGATCCGGCCATTCCCTGGGAATTCCAGCCCAGCCGGGAATTCCTTCCCAACATCCCACCCCAAGCTCCCCTTTCCCACTGGGAAGCCATTCCCTGCCTCCTGCCCCTCCAGCCCTTTCCCAAATCCCAGCTCTCCTGGAGCCCCTTTAGGCTCAGGAAGCGGCTCCGAGGATTCCCTGGATCCTTCCCTTCTCCAGCT
This sequence comes from Corvus hawaiiensis, assembly GCF_020740725.1. Taxonomy (NCBI): domain Eukaryota; kingdom Metazoa; phylum Chordata; class Aves; order Passeriformes; family Corvidae; genus Corvus; species Corvus hawaiiensis. The sequence goes on from NC_063215.1 coordinate 1,485,392, forward strand.
GGACATTCCCCCGCCTCTCCCAGCCTGGATTCCCGAATATTCTCCGAGTATTCCCGTATACCTGCCGGAGCTCTTGGATGAGCCGGTTCTTTTCCAGCAGGAGCAGCTCGCACTGATCCTGCTGCTGCTCCAGCAGCTCCCACAATTCCTGCGGGATCTTCATATCCTTGGCCAAGGCCCACTTGGAGTTGATCTCCTCCAATTTTTCCGTGCCGGCGCTTGGCTTCCGCCTCCAGCTTTTCCAACCTGCGGGAAGCCAGGGAATCAGGGAGCTGGGATAGGGCTGGAATTGCTCCAGACCTGGAGGCCCTTCCCTAAATCCCTTCCCTAAATCCCTTCCCATTCCCCTCCCATCATGGAATCCCCAGATGGAATTAAGCTCGGAGAAGGCCCTGGAATCCAACAATTCCCAGCACTTCCATGTCCCCATGTGCCCAATCCCTGGAGCAGCAGCAGCTTCCTGGGAAGTCCCTGGTGGAGCCACCCCCAAATTCCCAGTTCCTGGAATTCCCAGCAGCTGGTTCCTTAATGAAATTCCCACTGGGAATTCCCATGGAGCAATGGTTCCTATGGGTCCAGAGGCAGCGGGGAGCATGGATTTGGTGTTTCCTGGCTGATATCCCAAATCCTGGGAATGGGGGCTGATGGAAAAGCAGGATTGAACCAGCCAGGAAAGCTCCTGGGGAGAATCAGGGAATGCCAGAGGCTGGAAAGGCTTTGGAAAATCCCAGCAGGAAAAATTCTACTGTCACAGCAGGATGGGCAGGGTGTTTCCAGGAATGTGCTGGGGAATTCCAAGGAGGAATTTCAGAATGCTTGGGTGGGATTCATGGACCTTCCATCCCATTCCAATCCCAACACTTTCCTGTATCCCAGGCTGCTCCAACTTTTCCTTGGATACTCCGAGGGATCCCGGGGCAGCCAGGGATTCTCTGGGAATTCCAGCGCAGCCGGGAATTCCTTCCCAAGATCCCAGCCCGAGCTCCCTTTCCCAGGGAAATCCCTCCATTCCCCGCCTCTCCCAGCCTGCCATTGGATCCAGCCCCAGCCCGACTCCTCTGCGGGAAGGAATTCCGGCCTCCAGGCCCTTCCCTGGGAATCTCGGCACTCCAGGAAGGCTCTCCCTTCCCTTTCCCGTCCCCGACTTCCAGAAAAACCCCTGGCCATGGATTCGGAGCCTCCTGCATCCCACAATCCCGGAATGCTTTGGCTGGGATCCACACAGCTTCAATCCCATCCCATTCCAAGGCCGGCACCTCCCCCGATGATCCCAGGCTGCTCCAGCCTTTCCTTGGACACTGCCAGGGATCCGGCCATTCCCTGGGAATTCCAGCCCAGCCGGGAATTCCTTCCCAACATCCCAGCCCGAGCTCCCCTTTCCCACTGGGAAGCCATTCCCTGCCTCCTGCCCCTCCAACCCTTATCCAAATCCCAGCTCTCCTGGAAAGCTCTGGAAAACTCCCTAAAACCACCTGGGCCAGGTGGGATTTGGGAGCTCTTTATTGGCCTAAATTTTCCATCGGAATCCGGCGGCATTCCCGAATCCCTGGCTCCTTCCCCCTCACCTCCGGAGCTTGTCCTCGCCCTCCTTTTCCCGCCTCCGCGATTCCCGCAGGTCGGCTCCCACCCGGACATCTGTCACCAGCTGCGTCCCATGGAAAAGCAGCTTGGCCAGGACCTGCCAGGGAAGGGACACCCTTGGAATTTGGGCTTGGAATGCACCAATCCCAGATCCTTCCCAGCCATGTGTTGTGTGGGAATCAAATCCCAAGGATCCAGCCCCAAATCCCAATCTTGGGAGTTTTTCTCCCAGTTTTTGGTCCATGAATGGGACACCAAGGAGGAAAATGAGGGATAAGGAGGGATCCAAGAGGAGATTCCCATCAGATCCCAAATTCCGGTCCTGAGGAGTTCCTCTCCTGGGTTTTTGCCCCATCAAGGGGACACCAAGGATCAAAACAAGGGATAAGGGTGGATCCAAGAGGAGATTCCCACTGGATCCCAAGGATCCAGCCCCAAATCCCAGTCTTGGGGAGTTTCTCTCCCAGTTTTTGGTCCATAAAGGAGGAACACAGGGAATAAGGAGGGATCCAAGAGGAGATTCCCACTGGATCCCAAGGATCCAGCCCCAATCCCAATCTTGGGAGTTTCTCTCCCAGTTTTTGGTCCATAAATGGGACACCAAGGAGGAAAATGAGGGATAAGGAGGGATCCAAGAGGAGATTCCCATCAGATCCCAAATTCCGGTCCTGAGGAGTTCCTCTCCTGGTTTTTTGCCCCATCAAGGGGACACCAAGGATCAAAACAAGGGATAAGGGTGGATCCAAGAGGAGATTCCCACTGGATCCCAAGGATCCAGCCCCAAATCCCAGTCTTGGGGAGTTTTTCTCCCAGTTTTTGGTCCATAAAGGAGGAAAACAAGGGATAAGGAGGGATCCAAGAGCAGATTCCCATCAGATCCCAAATCCTGTCCTGGGGAGTTTCTCTCCCATATTTTTGCCCCATCAAGGGGACACCAAGGAGGAAAACAGGGAACAAGGATGGATCCAAGAGATTCCCAACCCTTCCTCACCTTCCCGGTGTCCTCGATCAGCTTCAGGCTCTTTCTCTCCTCTTCCTCCTCCTCCTCCTCCTCTTCCTGCTCCACCTCCTCTCCAAGGGCTTCCCTGGGTGGAAAACAGGGAAAACCTGGAATATTTTCCACCCCAAACTCTTCCCAAAGCTTGGGAACGGCCTGGATCTGATCCTAGCATGGCCCACCGGGATCTCCCTCCCCCCTCAGGAGGTTCCCATGGGAAGCAGGAAACAGGGAACAGCATTCCCGAGGGAAAACGGGATCCAGGATTGCCCCTCTGGAGCTGGGAATGCTGCCAGGAATGCGGGATCAGCCCCTCAGGAAGAGGGAAGGGACACAGGGTGGGAATTTTGGGATGGGAGGGGCAGGAGCTGGACTGGGATGATCCTGGTGGGATCCTTCCTGCTCGGCATATTCCAGTGGGATCAATCCCAGGTGGTTTCTTGGGATCGGGAAAGGATTTGGGAATGGGAAGAAGGAACCTGGCGGGATGGGAACGTGACAAATGAGATTCCATGGATTGGGAATAGGATCCACCTGGCTGTGCATCAGGCTGGCGGGAAATGGTGGTTCCCATCCCAGTTTTCCATAAAGACAGAGAAAAGTGGGATCCCAAGCCAACCCCAGCACGGGACAGGCTCCTGCTGCTTCCCAGTGGGATCCCATCCCGCCTGGGGAGACCGGGAATCCCTGGGATCCAGTCCAATCCCATGGAAAATCCTTTGGGAAAAGGTGTCCCGAGGCAGGTGCATCCCAGGTTGGATCCGGGATGGGATGGGGCTGGATTTGTCCAACGGGGAAGTGCCTTGGGAATGGGATTGTCCCAGTGCCGGAGGCAGGACAGGAACGTCCTTAACTTCGGGATCTGCTGGGATTGAGAGTGGAGATCCCTGGAATTGGGAATCTCTGCCCGGGGTGATCCCTGAGCTCCTGCGGCCGGCAGGGAATTGGGAATGTTTGGGATCCAGGGTGGGCCTTGGCCCAGGGCCGCTTTGGGGACAGTCCTGGCTCCCTGTCCCCTCCCAGCTCCCACTGCTGGAATGTTCCGGGAACTGGGAATGGTCCTGAGAACTGGGATTGGGTTTGGGATTGGGCTTGGAGCGCTGGGATTTGGTTTGGGATGGATCCTGAGCGCTGGGATTGGGTTTGGGATTGGGTTTGGGATGGATCCTAAGCACTGGGATTTGGTTTGGGTTGGATCCTGAGCGCTGGGATTGGGTTTGGGATTGGGTTTGGAGCCTTGGGATTGGGTTTGGGATGGATCCTGAGCACTGGGATTGGGTTTGGGATGGATCCTGAGCACTGGGATTGGGTTTGGGATGGATCCTGAGCCTGGGATTGGGTTTGGGACGGATCCTGAGCCCTGGAATTGCATTTGGGATCAGATTCTGAGCACTGGAATTTGGTTTGGGATGGGTTTGGAGCCCTGGGATTGGGTTTGGGATGGATCCTGAGCCTGGGATTGGTTTGGGAAGGATCCTGAGCCCTGGAATTTGGTTTGGGATTGGGTTTGGAGCCGTGGGATTGGGTTTGGAGCCCTGGAATTGCATTTGGCATCAGATCCTGAGCCCTGGAATTTGGTTTGGGATGGGTTTGGAGCCCTGGGATTGGGTTTGGGATGGATCCTGAGCCTAGGATTGGGTTTGGGAAGGATCCTGAGCCTGGGATTGGGTTTGGGATCAGATCCTGAGCCCATGGATTGGGTTTGGGATTAGGTTTGGAGCCCTGGGATTTGGTTTGGGATGGACCCTGAGCCCCGGGGATAGATATGGAGCCGAGTTCTGGGCCCTGGGGTTGGATTTGGGATTGCTCTGAGCCCTGGGGACGGATTTGGGACGGATCCCAAGCCCCGGGGAGGCTTCTGAGCCCCGGCTCAGATCCTGAGCCCTGGGGTCGGGTTTGGGGTCGGGGTTGGGGTCGCGTTTTGAGCTCCGGCCCTGTCCCTATTTGGGGTGGGGACCCCCCAGCGCCACTTCCGCGCGTGTGAGCAGGGGGATTCCTCTGGAAAAGCGGGAGGATCCTGCCGGGAATGGGGGCCCGGCCCCGCCGTTCCTCACCGGCGCCGGGCCTCGATGCGGCTGCGGCGGGCGGCGATTCGCTGCTGGCGCTCCCACTCCGCGCCGGGATCGGGATCGGCACCGGCACCGGCATCAGGATCGGGATCGGGCTCGGGCTCGGGCTCGGGCTCGGGCTCGGGATCGGGCTCGGGATCGAGTTTGGGGTCGGGGTCGAGCTCCGCAAGCTCCGGGTTCGGGCCCGGGGCCGCCCCGTTCTCCATGGGGACACCTGAGCGCAGGTGCGCGCCCCTTACTGCGCATGCGCACCTCCCGTTGCCCCGGCAACGGCCGATGCGCGTCGCCCACTGCGCATGCGGCGTCCTCCCGTTGCCTGGCAACGCCCACTCATCGTCGGGGGCGCTGCTGCGCATGCGCAGTCCCGCTTCCCGTTGCTTGGCAACGCCGGGAGCATCATGGCCCCTCCCCCCCCTTTTCCCGATCCCAGCGCGATTCCGTGGGAAGCACCGGGAAAAACGGGGCCGGGAGAGCTCCTCCTGCTTCTCCGCGCTGGGATCCAGCTACTGGGAGCTGGAGATGGGGTTGGAGTGAGGGAAAACACTGGGATGGAATTCCCAGCGAAGCTGTGGCTGCCCCTGGATCCCTGGAAGTGTCCAAGGAAAGGCTGGAGCAGCCTGGGATCGTGGGAAGTGTCCCTGCCCTTGGAATGGGATGGGATTGAAGCTGCGTGGATCCCAGCCAAAGCATTCCGGGATTGTGGGATGCAGGAGGCTCCGAATCCATGGCCAGGGGTTTTTCTGGAAGTCGGGGATGGGAAAGGGAAGGGAGAGCCTTCCTGGAGTGCCGAGATTCCCAGGGAAGGGCCTGGAGGCCGGAATTCCTTCCCGCAGAGGAGTCGGGCTGGGGCTGGATCCAATGGCAGGCTGGGAGAGGCGGGAATGGAGGGATTTCCCTGGGAAAGGGGAGCTCGGGCTGGGATCTTGGGAAGGAATTCCCGGCTGGGCTGGAATTCCCAGAGAAGCTGTGGCTGGACCTTGGAAGGTCCCAGGACGGGGATCCCGCTGCCCATCCCTGGGATGAGCTTTTCCAGCCTCCTCAGGCTCCAGGACGATCCTTTCTCCTCCACACCGAGCTCCAGGATTCCTGGGAATTCCATGGATTCCATGAGGCGCAGGGGAAAGAGCTCTCCAGGCGCAGCATTCCCGGGCCTCTCCCGCCTCCGGGATGTGGGAACGGCGGCAACGCCGGTGCCGTTGCCATGGGGTTGCCATGGAATTTGTATCCGCAGTTTCCATGGAAATCGGAGGAGGCTGGGAATGGGAAAAGGGGGGGAGGTGGGTGGGGGGGGCCTGCCAGGGCTCCCGGGATGGCCCCACATGGAAAAAATTCCAGGCCTTCCCGACCTTTGGTTCCCCAAATCCTGCTCTTTTCCCTTCCTGGAGATCTGAGGGATGCTACTTTTCCAGGGAATTCCGCAGGGATCGCCCCTGGATAGGGCTGGGTTGGGGTCAAGGAGCGGGAATATCCCGGTAGAGAATTTATGGAAGACCCCGCTGGATTTTGGGATATCCCAACCCCTCTCCCATTCCCTGGCCGGCCCCTTTGGAAGGGGGGTTGCTCCAGAACCCAGCGATCCAAATGATTCCCTCCAGGAATCCTGAGATGGGAAAAATCCGGGATGTTTGGCCTGACCCTCCCAATCCCTTTCCCAACCCCGATCTCGCCGCTCCCGATGGATGAGGAAGAATGGGAGCAGCCCCCTGGGATGATCCCATGCCCTGAATCCCCTCCATCCCCCCTCATTCCCGCTGTTTTCCAGGATTTGGGTTGGGAAAAGGATTTTTCCATCCCTAAAACTCAACCCCAAGCGGATTCTCCAAGTAAATCATGGAATTACGGCCTTGCTGGAATTCGCCGGAGCTTTCGAGGCCCGGGAAGCCCCAAATTCCTTGGAATGCTGCGGGAGGCATGGAGGGGGGGGGGGGGGAAGGGGTGGAATTTTTCCAGCTCCAGGTTTTCCAGCCTGAAGATGGCAGCAACCGCCCGCAGCATTCCCGGGAGTTGGAACGGCTCCTTCCAACCCTCTGGAAGCGGCTCCAACTTCTCCCGCTCCCAAATCCCTGCCGGATCCTCCGGAGCTCATTCCCTCCTCCGACCCCCCTCGACCTTTTCCTTGGGAAAAAGTGAGTTCATCCTTTATTTTTTTTTTTCCCCATTTTTTTTTTCCCCTGGGATACCGGGAGCCGCAATTCCAAGCGGCGCTCCCTGGCGATGGGAGAGGCGCTATTAATAAATCCCGGCGGATTTTGATTCCCAGCTCTCCGTGCCAATGGAAAAGGGGAGCTTTGGGAAGCGGGGGGGAGGGAGCAGCGGTTTCCCGGGAGCCGTTCCCGGAGCGACGGGATCGCCTTTGGAAAAGGGAGCATGGGATGGCTCAGCCGCCTCCTCAGCCAGTTCTCCTGTGAGTCCCCGGGAATGCGCCGGGATAGCGGGAATGGGGCGCTGGGATCGCGATTGGAGCAGGGATTGGGATCGGGAAAGGGCTTTCGGGGTTGGATTTCGGGAAGCGGCGTTTTCCCAAAGGCTTCTCCCAAACTTGTGTGGGCGAGGTTGGGATCGGGATGAGGGGATGGGAAAAGGATGCGGAGGACCGGGATGAGCGCGGGCTGTTCCCATCCCAACTCCGTGGAGATTCCCGGAGGGATCCTGGATCCGCTGGGATCCTCTCCCCCGTCCATGAATTCCCGGGGAGATTCCCGGCCCTGCGGATCCAGGATTCCAGCTGGAGCCGGAGCGTGGGAATTGCGCAGCTCCGTGCGTGGGAGAGCGGCTGCCGGAGCTCGGGAATTGCCAGGGATGGGAATGGGGATCCAGGGATCCACGGAGAGATCTGCGCCCATCCCGGACTCTCCCGGCTCCGGAGAGAGGGATTTGCCCGGGATCCCGGGATTCCTGCGCCTCATCCGCTTGGGAAAGGGATTTGTCATCCCTAAAAGTGAAATCGAGATGGATTATCCAGGGTGTGGAATTCCAAAGAATGGGAGAACGGAATTCGCCGTGGGTTTTGGGGAACGGGGCAGCGCCGGATTCCTTGGGATGCCCCACATCCCTTGGGATTCCTTCCCATCTTTCAGGGGTCGTGTCCAGGTTGTCCCACCTGGAGCGGGGAAAATTTGGGAGCAGCAGGGAAGGAGAAGGAGCTGAGGGAAGAGGAAGGAATGGGAATGGGAATGGGAATGGGAAGCCGGCTGTCCCTGGACGCCATTCCCGGGTGGATCCCACGCAGGGAAGGATCCTCTGGGCCAGGAACGGGATGTGGGAGAATCCCGGCAAGGGCTGCAGCTCCACAGGAATTCCCACCTGGAATTTAGGGAAGCGCCCACCCGCCTCACCTCGCGCCGATTCCCCATTCCCACTTGGAATTCCCAGCGCATCCCGGGATGCCACCCCCAAACTGTGGGATGAGGGGCAGCCCATGGCTCCCCTCCTCTTCCCGCTTTTCCTCCTGCCGTTCCCAGCGTTCCCTAAACCACTCCGGGATCGGGATCGGGGCTCGTCCTGCGGGGAGGCTCCTCGGGACAGAATTCCCAGGATCCCGGGCATCCCAGGATCGGGAAGGTGCCGCCGCTTCCCGGGGGAGTGGCGGCGCCCCGGGACCGCCTCCCGCTCCTTCCCCCTTCCTGCCCCGGCTCCTTCCGCGCCGCGGGAGCCGCTCCCGCTTTTCCCGGGATCCGGGGGGGATCCCCGTGCGCCGGGAGAGGAGCGGGAAGGATTCCCTGGGGTCCGCGCCCGAATTCCCGGCTGATCCCAAAGCTCCGCGGGACACGGGTGGGATCCCCCCGAGCAGGTGAGGGGATCCCGGAGTTTTCCTGCTTCCCACTTTTTCCTCCCGGGAAGCGCTTTCTGGAAGCGACTCCAGCACCCGCGGGATCCCAATCCCACCGGGAGCCGGGATCCGATCCCACCGGGAATCGCCGGGATCCTGCGGGAAGGTGAGAGCCGCTTCCCAGCCTCGGGAAACGCCGGGAAGAGGCGAGGGAATGGGAGCAGGAGTTGAGAGCGGCGGTCGCGATTCCCTTCCCAACATTCCGGGCAGGTGGGAAAGCAGGGATGAGCTCCGGGGTGGATCGTGGAGACGGAGTTGGGGGGGCTCAGGAATTTGGGAATGTGCGAGCCCGAGATCGGGAATTGCCTGGGATCTGCTGGAATCGAGGTTTTCCCGATGCTGGGGCGGTTCCGGCCGCGCTTCCCAGAGCAGGGAAGCGGGAATTGGGAATGTTGTGGATCTGTGGGGGTTTGGTGCATCCAGGGAATCCGTGATTCCCTCGGGATCCGCAGGGATGATCCCACTGCCGGATCGCTGGGATGGAGATATCCAGGGAATGTCTGACCCTCGGACAGGGATTGGGAAGCTCCTGGGGGTGTTGGAAGGGGCTGGGAATGTCCCAAAGAGGTGACGGGAACATCCAGGGAATGTCTGACCAGGGATCAGGAAGGATTTGGGAATCTCGGAGGTGAGAAATCCCGGGAATAGGATCCGAATCCCGGCCTCCAGGATATCCATATCCAGCCTGGAGCTTTTCCAAGGGCACGGAAAGCAGCGTCAGAATCCTTGGGCTTTTCCCCTGGTGGATGGAGCTGGAAATCCGGGAATTTTCCAGGTGGGATATCCATGGTTCCTCCACCAAGGAAGGGGTAAAACCTGGGGATAACGGGCAGGAAAATCCCACAAGGATAAAAGGAGCTTTTCCCATGGAAAATCCCGCTGGTTTGGCTGCGTTTTCCTCTGGGATGGATCCCGGGAAGGACAGAGACGGATCCTGGGAAGGACGGGAATGTTGGGACCATGGAGAGGCCGTTTGGGGAAGCGGCAGAAAAAAGGGAACAGGAAGAGGCCGAGGCTCCCGGCAGCCCCCGGGAAACCTCGGAAAACTCTGGAGTTTGGGGCCGAAAACGGCCCAAAAAATTCCTTCCGGCAAAATTCCGGGATCCGATGGGAAAATCCCGGCTGCCGCATCCCGGGAAGGGTGGGAAGCACCGGGAAGAGGCGTGGGATGGGGACTGGGATGGATCCATAGGGAAGGAAGCGCTGCCATTCCGGGGTTCCCGGCGTTCCGGAGGCCACGGAGCATCCCAAAAATCTGGGGGAAAATGGGATATTCGGAGGGGTGGAGTTGTTACATCCCAGGAAAACAGAGGCCAAGGCTGGGAAGTGATTCCCAGGGCCGTGGATTCCATGGAAGTTTCCTGGGATCCGACTTTTCCCTGCTCTAATCCTGGCAGGATCCTGATCCCAGCCTTGGGATCTCCAGGATTATCCAGGTGCAATCCAACGTTTTCCAGCTCGGGATTGAGGCTGGAAAAGCGGGAATATTGATATAAATAAAGGGAGTTGTTTGATTGGGGATTATTCCAAGTGGGAATGTGCCGGGAAATGTTCCCGTGAAAGAGTGGGAATGGGATTTCAGGTAAAAAAGGGGATTTGGGATGAAGGGATTGACATGGGACACGTGGGAATGATGGGAATGATGGGAAAATGGGAATGATGGACACTTGGGATTTGGGATCCTTTCCCTGCCTGATCCAAATCCGGGAATGAGGCAGAGAAGGAAAAGGAGGGGAAAAGATTCCCACCGGTGCTTCCAGGCCCTTCCCTTTCCCGCTGGGAATTTCCCCCAGGACATTCCCCGGCCCGGCTTTATCCCTAAAAACCGAATCCCTGAGGGATTCCAGGTGAGAAATCTCCTCCCTCCGGCCCCAAATCCTTCTCCAGCTGGAGGCAGCTCGGGAATTCTCCCCTGGATCTGCTCCATCCGGGAATGGGAATTCCGGGATTTTTCCCTTCCTGTGGAATAGCAGCCGTGGATTTCCCACAAAATCAGCCAGATTCCCTCTGGAAAAGCAGAATTCCTGCATTTTTCTGGCCTGGAATGCTGGGAAGGGCGGATTTCAAGCCGTTTGGGATATCATGGAAAATAAAAGTTTGGGGTATGATGGGATCGTCGGATCAGGGATGAGCAGGGATCGGCTAATTCCCGAGTTAATTAAGAGGGATCCTGGGAATCTGGGAAGGGAAATGAGTCCCTAAGCAGGGCTTGGGATGAATTCCAGGCCTGGAATTCCTGGGGGGTGGTGCTGGGGAAGGGTGGGAGCTGGAAGTTGGAGCTTTCCTGGGAATTTCCTGCCCGAAAGCCTGGAATTCCAGAGGGAACGGGATAAATCCGGCCTCCCCTCGGAGCCGACGCTTCCCAACATCCAATTCCCGGCTCCAGCTCCTTCCCGGCACCTCGGGAATTGCCCGATCCCAAATCCTCCTCTTCCCCTTTCCTTCCCCCATTCCCAAATCCAAGCGGTGTCTCCGCGATTCCCGAGGTTTGCCTGGAAACCGGGAATCTCAGCGCCCGCTTCATTCCCAAATCCTGCTGGAATTCCGCTCCCCGCTGGAAGGATTTTGGGAATGCCGCTCCCGAGCGGGAGCTTTTCTCCCCCTCTCGGAATTCCATGGATTTGGCCTCATCTCATCCCATCCCATCCCCCTGCACCATCCCAAGACACATTCCCAAACATTTCCCCTACAACTTCCCCCCAAGGATTTCCCGCCTCCCAGATTTTTGGGAGCTTTTCCCGGTTTTTAACCCTTTTCCTTCGCAGTCGCGTCGTTCGTGGCGGGGAAAGCGCTGGACCCGTTTTTATTTGGGAATGCCCGTGGAAAATCCATGTGCTGAGTTAATAATTGTGGGAATTAACGGATGATCCATGATTTGGGAATGTGGGACCTCGGCAGAGCCACGGGAAAATGAATTCCCAACTTTTTCTGGGATTGTTTTTGTGCAGGGAACAGGTGGAGGGAATGGGGGGGAGGGGAGTCTTAAGATGCTGCTCCAGGTGGGAATTCCTTCTTTTCTGGCCGGAAAAATTCGGGATTTGGGGTTTTCCAAAGCCTGGGGATGCTTTGGGATGCCTTTTCCTGGGATCGCTCCCGGTTGGAGCAGGCGGAATGGCCAAAATGTCCATTGGGATGGGGATTAGAAGGAATCATTTGGAAAACGGAGGGAAATTCCCTGAATTTTCCCTGTGGGGAGGATGCTGTGATCCCCCCTGCCCTTCCCCCCAATCCCATGGAATGCCTGGGATCCCATGGAATTCCTGACGTTGGCTGCAGGGCTGGGAATGAGGAGGCCGGGATCAGACAGCCGGAGCTCCAGAGGTTTTCTGGATCGGGAATCACATTCCCAATAGCCAAAAAAAAAAAGTGGGATTGAGGATCCCTGAGGATCCCTGAGTCTCCTGGGAAGATTCCCGCCAGCATCCCGGAATTCCAGGACCTCCTTCCCGTGGCTGTTCCCATCTGGAGAGCTCTTCCTTCCCAGATGGATGTGCCCGATCCCATCCCGGCTCGGGAACATCGGGAACGTGGAGCTCCATCCCAATGTTCTCCCTGATCCTGAGTCATTCCCGGCCTCGCGTGGGATTCCCGGCAGCACTCCAGGGGTGGGGGCGGATTCCCGGGAAGCGGCCGGATTCCCGGGAAGCGGCTCCACGGCTGCTCGGGATACGGAGGGGGAGAGGGGATGCGGGGAAAAGGGGATGGAGAGGGAGATGGGATGCGGGGAAAATGGGATGCAGAGGAGATGGGAAACAGGGAAAATGGGATGCAGGTGGAGGTGGGAAACAGGGAAAATGGGGAGCAGGAGGACACGGGAAACGGGGAGATGGGAAGTTCGGGAAAATGGGACACAAGAGACATGGAAAGCACAGGAAAATGGGAAACAGAGGAGATGGGAAGCAGGGAAAATGGGATCCAAGGGAGATGCGAAGCAGAGGGGATGGGATACAGGTGGGAATGGGAAGCAGGGAAAATGGGATACCAGAGAGATGGGATGTGGGAGCAGATGGAATGCATGGAAAAATGGGAAGCAGGAGGAGAAGGGATGCAGGGGGAAAATGGGATGCAAAGGAGATGGGAATCAGGGAAAATGGGATGCAAGTGGAGAAGGGAAAGAGGGAAAAGAGGGAGCAGAGGGAGATGGGAAGCAGGGAAAATGGGATACAGGTGGGAATGGGAAGCTGAGGAGCTGGGAACCAGGGAAAATGGGATACAGGGAAAATGGGATGGAAAGGAGATGGGAAACGGAAAATGGGATTGAAGAGAAGGTGGGATTCAGGGAGAGATGGGAAGCACGGGAAAATGGGATGCAGGTGGAGGTGGGAAACAGGGAAAATGGGGAGCAGGAGGACGTGGGAAACGGGGAGGTGGGAAATTCGGGAAAATGGGATACAAGAGAGATGGGATGCAGGGAAATGGGATGCAGAGGAGATGGGAAATGGAAAATGGGATGCATGGAGAGATGGGAATCAGGGAAAATGGGATACAAGAGAGATGGGATGCAGGAGGAGATGGGAATCAGGGAAAATGGGATGAAAAAGAGATGGGAAATGGAAAATGGGATACAGGGAGAGATGGGAATCAGGGAAAACGGGATGCAGGTGGAAATGGGAATCAGGGAAAACGGGATGCAGGAAGAGATGGGAAGCATGGAAAAATGGGGAGCTGGGGGAGATGGAATTCAGGGGTAGAGGGGAAGCACAGGAAAATGGGATGCAGGGGGAAGGTGGGAAGTACGGGAAAAATGGGATCCAAGAGAGCTGGGATGCAGGGAAAATGGGAAGCAGAGAAGATGGGAAGGAGGGAAAATGGGGATCCAAGGGAGATGGGAAGCAGAGGGAATGGGATACAGGTGGGAATGGGAAGCAGGGAGAGATGGGAAGCAGGGAAATTGGGATACCAGAGAGATGGGATGTGGGAGCAGATGGGATGCATGGAAAAATGGGAAGCAGGAGGAGAAGGGATGCAGGGGGAGAAGGGAATCAGGGAAAAGGGGATACAGGAGAAGGTGGGATTCAGGAAGAGATGGAAAGCACAGGAAAATGGGAAGCAGAGGAGATGGGAAGGAGGGAAAATGGGATCCAAGGGAAATGCGAAGCAGAGGGAATGGGATACAGGTGGGGATGGGAACCAGGGAAAATGGGATGCAGGTGGAGGTGGGATGCATGGAAAAACGGGAAGCGGGGCGGGATGGGAAGCAGGGAAAATGGGATACAGGTGGGAACGGGAAGCAGGGAGAGATGGGAGACAGGGAATATGGGATACAGGGGGAGGAGGGATACAGGGAAAATGGGATGCAGGTGGAGCTGGGCTATGGGATGTGGGAAGTGATGGGATGCAGGGAAAAAGGGATGTGGGTCTGTGCCCAGCCGTGCTCCCAAACCCAGCCCCTCCGGTGTTTTCCCACTCTGGAAAACAGGGAATAACTGCCTGGAGTGGGGAATGGTGCCACAGCACGATGGGAGCCGGATGGGCAGGAACTCCTGGGGGATCCTGGGAATGTTTTTGGCCGCCTTTGGAAGCGCTTGGAAGGGGATTTTGGGATCCTTTAGGATGAGCTCCTCTATCCCTGCTCCAAGCCCTTTCCCGGGTGTCCCTTCCCAACCGGATCCAGCGTCGCTTCCTTGGCTTTGGCGACGGTCCCCGCTTTCCCTGCGGAACATCCCGGGAAGGGCCCCCATTCCCTCAAATCCCTGGGGCTCTCCAGAGCACATTTCCAGCCCTCGGAGCATCCCTGTCACCCTTGGAATGGGAAAGGGGCAGAGGCTGGAGCTCGGCTCCAACCGCCACGAGAATTCCACGGGTTTTTGTGGTGCTGGATGAGGCTGGAGCGCCTCTGGAGCCAGGCTGGGAGAGCTGGGAATGTTCAGCTGGAGAAGGGAAGGATCCAGGGAATCCTTGGAGCCACTTCCCGAGCCTAAAGGGGATCCAGGAGAGCTGGGATTTGGGAAAAGGGCTGGAGGGGCAGGAGGCAGGGAATGGCTTCCCAGTGGGAAAGGGGAGCTTGGGGTGGGATGTTGGGAAGGAATTCCCGGCTGGGCTGGAACTCCCAGAGAAGCTGTGGCTGCCCCTGGATCCCTGGGAGCATCCAGGGAAAGGCTGGAGCAGCCTGGGATCATCGGGACGGTGTTGGGGTTGGAATGGGATGGGATTTAAGGCCCCTTCCCACCCAAAGCATTCCAGGATTCCGAGCGCGCCAGGGTGGTCGGATCCCTCTGGATGATCCCTCGGGGATCTCCCATCCCCATTCCCAGTTTATCCGGTGGGAATTCGCTGGTTTGGGTGGTGAAGTGTGACCGGAGCGGGGGCTGTTCCCGGCTGTTCCCTGGGAGACGGAGTGATGATCCCATGAGTCACTGGAATACCTGCATGGATCGGGAAGGACTGGAATCCGAGTGGGAGCTTCCCTGCCGGGCTGCGCTTCCCGGGAATGGTGACTCAGCGCGGGATAGCGTCCCTGCTCCCGGGATTTGGTTTTCCCTGGATGGAGCCGGGATCCAACCGGATGGCTCCAGCTGGGATGCAGGAATGAGGGTTTGGAGCCCGGGATGAGCTCCAGCGTGGCCGGGGTGAGTCCCAGGTCACCGCTGGCCCCCCATTCCCCAAATTCCCACAGCATTCCTGCATCCCATTCCCCAGGTGAGTCCCAGGTCACCGCTGGCCCCATTCCCAAAAATTCCCACAACATTCCCGCATCCCATTCCCCAGGTGAGTCCCAGGTCACTGCTGGCCCCCCATTCCCAAATTCCCACAGCATTCCCGTGTCCCATTCCCCAGGTGAGTCCCAGGTCACCGCTGGCCCCATTCCCAAAATTCCTGTCGAATTCCCATGTCCCATTCCCCAGGTGAGTCCCAGGTCACCGCTGGTCCCCCATTCCCAAAATTCCTGTCGAATTCCCATGTCCCATTCCTCAGGTGACTCCCAGGTCACCGCTGGCCCCCCATTCCCAAAATTCCCACAGCATTCCTGCATCCCATTCCCCAGGTGAGTCCCAGGTCACCGCTGGCCCCATTCCCAAAAATTCCCACAACATTCCCGCATCCCATTCCCCAGGTGAGTCCCAGGTCACCGCTGGCCCCCCATTCCCAAATTCCCACAGCATTCCCGTGTCCCATTCCCCAGGTGAGTCCCAGGTCACCGCTGGCCCCATTCCCAAAATTCCCGCGGCATTCCTGTGTCCTGTTCCCACCCGGCAGAGGCGCTTTGGGATCGTGGCATCACTTCGCGGGATCTGGGATTTGGGGTTTGGAGGGGAGCGGGAATTCCAGCGGCACTGGGAGCATCCGGACTGGTCCCGGTGCTGGTGCCAGTTCTGGATGCCGGGTCCCAGTTCCGGTGTTGGTGTTGGGTGCTGGGTCCCGGTTCTGATACTGGTTCTGGGTGCTGGGCCCCAGTCCCGGTGCTGGTTCTGGGGTTCGTGTTGGGTGCTGGGTCCCCAGTGCTGGTTCTGGGTCCTGGTTCCAGTCCCGGGTCGTGGTTCTGGTCCCAATACCGGTGTTGGGTGCTGGTGCTGGTCCTGGTTCTGGGTTCCAGTCCCAGTGCTGGTTCTGGGATTGGTTCTGGGTGCTGAGTGTTGAGTTCTGGGTCCTGGTTCCGGTCCCGGGTCCTGGTTCTGGGTCCCAGTCCCAGTGCTGGTTCTGGGGTTGGTGTTGGGTGCTGGGTCCTGGTTCCAGTCCCAGGTCCTGGTTCTGGTCTTGGGTCCTGGTTCTGGGTCCCAGTCCCGGGTCCTGGTTCTGGGATTGGTGTTGGGTGTTGGGTTCTGGGTCCTGGTGCCGATTCTGGGTCCTGGTTCTGGTCCCGGGTCCTGGTTCTGGGTCCCAGTCCCGGTGCTGGTTCTGGGATTGGTGTTGGGTGCTGAGTGTTGGGTTCTGGGTCCCGGTGCCGATTCTGGGTCCTGGTTCCGGTCCCGGGTCCTGGTTCTGGGTCCCAGTCCTGGTGTTGGGTGCTGAGTGTTGGGTTCTGGGTCCCGGTGCCGGTTCTGGGTCCTGGTTCCGGTCCCGGGTCCTGGTTCTGGGTCCCAGTCCTGGTGTTGGGTGCTGAGTGTTGGGTTCTGGGTCCCGGTGCCGGTTCTGGTATTGGGCACCAGGTGCTGGGTGCTGGTCCCAGTTCCGGGTCCTGCTTCTGGTCCCATACTAGTGTTGGGTGCTGGGTGCCGGTGCTGGGTCCCAGTCTCGGTGCTGGTTCCGGTGTTGGATGCTGGGTCCTGGTCCCACTTCCAGTACTGGGCACTGGGTGCTGGGTGCTGGTTCTGGGTCCTGATTCCAATACCAGTGTTGGGTGCCGGTTCTGGTCCTGGTGCTGGGCCCCGGTCCCAGTTCCGGTGTTGGTGCTGGGTGCTGAGTGTTGCGTTCTGGGCCTCAGTGCTGATTTTGGGTCCCGGTCCCAGTTCTGGTGCCATCGTTGGGTGTTGGGTGCTGGGTCCTGGTCCCGTTTCCAGTATTGGGCACTGAGTTCTGGGTGCTGGTCCCAGTTCCCGGTCCTGGTTCCAGTCCCAATACCGGTGCTGGGCCCAAGTCCCGGTGATGGTTCCAGTGTTGGTGTTGGGTGCTGGGTCCCAGTGCCGGTTTTGGGTCCTGGTCCCAGTTCTGGTGCCATTGTTGGGTGCCGGGTGTTGGGTGCTGGGTGTCGGTTCTGGTCCCAGTGCTGGGCCCTGGTCCCGGTGCTGGTTCCGGTGTTGGTGTTGGGTGCTGAGTGTTGGGTTCTGGGTCCCAGTTCCGGTTTTGGGTCCCAGTCCCAGTTCTGGTGCCATTGTTGGGTGCCCGGTGTTGGGTGCTGGGTCCCGGTGCTGGTTCCGGTCCTACCGGTGCTGGGTGCCGGTTCTGGTTCCAGTGCTGGGTGCCGGTCCCGGTGCTGGTTCCGGTGTTGGGTGTTGGGTGCCGGTTCTGGTTCCAGTGCTGGGTGCCAGTTCCGGTCCCGGTGCTGGTTCCGGTGTTGGTGTTGGGTGCTGGGTCTCAGTGCTGGTTCCGATGCCAGTCCTGGTGCTGTTGTTGGGTGCTGGGTGCCGGTTGTGCTCCTTATACCAGTGTTGGGTGCCAGGCCTTGGTGCCGGTTCCGGTTCTGGGTGTCGGTTCCAGTTCTGGGTGCCATTGTTAGGTGCTGGGTGCCAGTTCCGGTTCCGGTGCCGATATTGGGTCCTGGTGCTGGTGCTGGGTCGTGGTTCCAGTGTTGGGTGCTGGGTGCTGGTTCAGGTTCTGGATGCCGGTTCCAGTGCCGGTATTGGGTCCTGGTGCTGGTTTCAGTTCTGGGCGCTGAGTGCTGGTCCCAGTACCGGTGCTGGGTCCCAGTTCTGGTGCCCTTGTTGGGTGCTGGGTGCCGGTCCCAGTGCTGGGTGCTGGTCCCAGTGCTGGTTCCAGTGCCGGTCCCAGTGCCACTGTTGGGTGCTGGGTGCCAGTTTCAGTGTTGAGTCCCGGTTCTGGTGCTGGGTGCCGGTGCCAGTTCTGGTGCCAGTCCCAGTGCCACTGTTGGGTGCTGGGTCCCGGTCATGGTTCCTCTGTTGGGCGCTGGGTGCCAGTGCCGGTTCCGTTGTTTGGTGCTGGGTGCCGGTTCCTCTGTTGGGTGCTGGGTGCCGGTGCCGGTTCCTCTGCTGGGTGCTGGGTGCCGGTGCCGGTTCCTCTGCTGGGTGCTGGGTGCCGGTTCTGGTGCCGGTTCCTCTGCTGGGTGCTGGTTCCTCTGCTGGGCGCTGGGTGCCGGTTCCGGTGCTGGTTCCTCTGCTGGGTGCTGGGTGCCGGTTCCGGTGCCGGTTCCTCCGTTGGGTGCTGGGTGCCGGTTCCTCTGCTGGGTGCTGGGTGCCGGTTCCGGTGCCGGTTCCTCTGTTGGGTGCTGGGTGCCGGTGCCGGTTCCTCCGTTGGGTGCTGGGTGCCGGTTCCTCCGTTGGGTGCTGGGTGCCGGTTCCTCTGCTGGGTGCTGGGTGCCGGTTCTGGTGCCGGTTCCTCCGTTGGGCGCTGGGTGCTGCCGGTTCCTCTGCTGGGTGCTGGGTGCCGGTTCTGGTGCCGGTTCCTCTGCTGGGCGCTGGGTGCCGGTTCCGGTGCCGGTTCCTCTGCTGGGTGCTGGGTGCCGGTTCCGGTGCCGGTTCCTCCGTTGGGTGCTGGGTGCCGTGCCGGTGCCGGTTCCTCTGCTGGGTGCCGGTGCCGGTTCCTCCGTTGGGTGCTGGGTGCCGGTGCCGGTTCCTCTGCTGAGTGCTGGGTGCCGGTTCTGGTGCCGGTTCCTCTGTTGGGTGCCGGTGCCGGTTCCTCTGTTGGGCGCTGGGTGCCGGTTCCGGTGCCGGTTCCTCTGTTGGGTGCTGGGTGCTGCCGGTTCCTCCGTTGGGTGCCGGTGCCGGTTCCTCCGTTGGGTGCTGGGTGCCGGTTCCGGTGCCGGTTCCTCCGTTGGGTGCCGGTGCCGGTTCCTCTGTTGGGCGCTGGGTGCCGGTTCCGGTGCCGGTTCCTCCGTTGGGTGCTGGGTGCCGGTTCCTCTGTTGGGCGCTGGGTGCTGCCGGTTCCTCCGTTGGGTGCTGGGTGCCGGTTCCTCCGTTGGGTGCCGGTGCCGGTTCCTCTGCTGGGCGCTGGGTGCCGGTTCCGGTGCCGGTTCCTCCGTTGGGTGCCGGTGCCGGTTCCTCTGTTGGGCGCTGGGTGCCGGTTCCGGTGCCGGTTCCTCCGTTGGGTGCCGGTGCCGGTTCCTCTGTTGGGTGCTGGGTGCCGGTTCCGGTGCCGGTTCCTCCGTTGGGTGCTGGGTGCCGGTTCCGGTGCCGGTTCCTCCGTTGGGTGCTGGGTGCTGCCGGTCCCTCTGCGCACCCGAGTCGGTCACAGCAGGAAGCGCCGCCAGCGCGCGCTCGGCGCGGGGACAGCGGCGACAGCGGGGCCACCCCGAGGGGCCAGCGGGGCCAGCGGGGCCAGCGGGGCCAGCGGGGCCAGCGGCCACTCCCCGTAAGTGCCGCTCGCCTCCGGCATCCGGGAATCCCTCCGGGAATCCCGCCGGGACGAGCTCCTCACCTGGCGGAGGCGGGCGGAGGGCGGATCCCGGCAAAGCTCATCCCGGAGAATTCCCGACGGGACCGGGCTGCGGGGGGAGGGGAGGGGAGGGGGGGGTCCCCAAGTGTCGCCGAGGTGGCACCCGGGGCTGGGCTTGGCGACAGCGCCCGAGGAGGTGACACCGGCGGGGGAGGGGGGACCCGAACTTCTCCAGGAGCCAGCGGAGGAACTTCCTGGTGCGGGAGGTGGCCCCGGGGCCCCGTGGGGACTTTCCCGGTGTCACCGTCGGGAGCCGGCGACAGGAGCTGGCGGGGGTGGCACCGGGGGGACACGAGCGGGGCAGGGAGAGGACGGTGGTGGCGGTGGTGGCAGTGCCAGGCCGGGTTTCGCTTCCTCCGTGTCCCCGAGCTCGGGGTTGCGTCACGGGGAGCTGGGGACGGAGCCCTGGGAAGTGTCCCCGAGGCAGGGGGGAGGTGACAGGGATTTGGGGTGGGATTTTGGGGGGGGGGGGACAAGGGGGTCAGGATGTCACCAGGGGCGCTTTTCCAGGTCTGGAATCGGGAGGGATGGGATGGGATGGGATGGGAAGAGCTGGTGGGGGGGGGGGGGGGGGGGGGTTGGTGGGAAGGACGGGATTGTCCCTCGTGTCCTGGTGGGGTTTGAGGGGACATTGGTGTCCCTTGATGTCCCCAGCTCTGGCCGTGAGGGTGCTGCTGGGAATTCTCCCTGGGACATTCCCTGGGATTTCTTCCATGGGATGCTCCCTGCATCCCGTTCCCAGCCAGGATATCCCATCGGGACAGGGACACCGAGGGGACATCCAGCCCTGCTGCTGTCCCCGTGTGCCACCCCCGCGGGAAAAGGGCTGGAGGGAGAAATCAGGGAATGAAGAAAACGTATGGGGGGGGAAAAAAAAAACCCTAAACGGAATATTTTTTGTCTCACATTCCCTAAAAAATTCCAGCTGTGGCCTCTCTCATCCCTGTTCCTGGGGGGTCGGATTTGGGGTCATTCCTCTGATCCCAAAGCAGTGCAGGGTTCTGTGTGGCTGGGGATGGCCTCGGCTTTCGGGGACAGGAAGGGACAAGGTGGGGGAGGTGACCTTGTCACCTTGGCTCTTGCAGCCACCTGGGGAGGGGACATGCCCCAAATGTCACCCGGGGTTGTGCAAAGGATGTGGCTTCCTGCAAAGGCCCCGAGAGAGAGGCCCCGGCTGTGGAAAGAACAAAACAAAAAAAAAAACAAACCCCAAAACCCCAAAACCCTGAGGCGAAAAAAAAAAACCAGAGAAAGGAAAGAAAAGAAAAAATCCCAAAATGGGTTGGGGTGAGAGGGAGCTGAAATCCCATCCCGGTCCAATCCTGATACCTTCCGATGTCCCAGGGTGATCCAAATCCATCCTTGGCCAATCCCAGGGATCCACGGGCAGCCAGAGATTCCCTGGGAATTCCAGCGCAGCCGGGAATTCCTTCCCAAGATCCCAGCTCGAGCTCCCCTTTCCCAGGGAAATCCCTCCATTCCCGCCTCTCCCAGCCTGCCATTGGATCCAGCCCCATCCGACTCCTCTGCGGGAAGGAATTCCGGCCTCCAGGCCCTTCCCTGGGAATCTCGGCACTCCAGGAAGGCTCTCCCTTCCCTTTCCCATCCCCGACTTCCAGAAAAACCCCTGGCCATGGATTCGGAGCCTCCTGCATCCCACAATCCCGGAATGCTTTGGCTGGGATCCACGCAGCTTCAATCCCATCCCATTCCAAGGCCGGCACCTGCCCCGATGATCCCAGGCTGCTCCAGCCTTTCCTTGGGCACTGCCAGGGATCCGGGCATTCCCTGGGAATTCCAGCCCAGCCGGGAATTCCTTCCCAACATCCCAGCCCAAGCTCCCTTTCCCACTGGGAAGCCATTCCCTGCCTCCTGCCCCTCCAGCCTTTATCCCAAATCCCAGCTCTCCTGGAGCCCCTTTAGGCTCGGGAAGTGGCTCCGAGGATTCGCTGGATCCTTCCCTTCTCCAGCCGGACATTCCCAGCTCTCCCAGCCCCGGGAGCATCTCCGTGGCCTCCTCTGGAATGGCTCCCGTTCCCGGCAGCTCCTGGGAGGTTTAATCTTTAACCTGAGCTCCTCCGGGCTCCGATCCAGGAGCAGCCGGATGCAGAATTCCACATTCCAGAGGCTCGGCCGCACCTTTGCTCCCCGGGGGCGTGACGGGAGCTGAGCGCTCAGGGAAAACCCAACCCGGGGCAACCCCTCAGCCCAAAGTCCTGGGGAACAGCAGGATCTGGGATCCCTTTGGATCATCCGAGACCCTGATCCAATGTTTTTCTAGGGAATGAAGGATTGGAGCCGTTTCCCCTCTGGCTCCAGCGATGTTTTTTTAGCGGCTTTGGGGTTTTTGGGGGCAGGGGGTTTCCCTCTAAGAGTGATGGAGAAAATAGATCCAAACCAGGGTGGGGGTGACATCCTGGAGGTGACAGGGACATGGAGATGTCACTTTGGAGGTGACAGGGACATGGAGGTGACACCCTGGAGGTGACAGGGACATGGAGATGTCACTGTGGAGGTGACAGGGACAGGGAGGTGACACCCTGGAGGTGACAGGGACATGGAGGTGACACCCTGGAGGTGACAGGGACACGGAGGTGTCACTGTGGAGGTGACAGGGACAGGGAGACACCGCTCTGAGGTGACAGGGACGTGGAGGGGTCGCTGTGGAGGTGACAGGGACAGGGAGGTGTCACTGTGGAGGTGACAGGGACACGGAGGTGTCAATATGGAGGTGACAGGGACACGGAGGGTGTCACTGTGGAGGTGACAGGGACAGGGAGGTGACACCCTGGAGGTGACAGGGACATGGAGATGTCACTGTGGAGGTGACAGGGACAGGGAGGTGTCGCTGTGGAGGTGACAGGGACAGGGAGGTGTCACCGTGGAGGTGACAGGGGCAGGGAGGTGTCACTTTGGAGGTGACAGGGACACGGAGGTGACACCCTGGAGGTGACAGGGACACGGAGGTGTCGCTGTGGAGGTGTTGGGGACAGGGAGGTGTCGCTGTGGAGGTGACAGGGACAGGGAGGTGTCACCGTGGAGGTGACAGGGGCATGGAGGTGTCACTTTGGAGGTGACAGGGACACGGAGGTGACACCCTGGAGGTGACAGGGACACGGAGGTGTCGCTGTGGAGGTGTTGGGGACAGGGAGGTGTCGCTGTGGAGGTGACAGGGACATGGAGATGTCACTTTGGAGGTGACAAGGATACGGAGGTGTCACTGTGGAGGTGTTGGGGACATGGAGGTGACACCCTGGAGGTGACAGGGGCAGGGAGGTGTCACTGTGGAGGTGACAGGGACATGGAGGTGACACCCTGGAGGTGACAGGGACATGGAGATGTCACTGTGGAGGTGACAGGGACAGGGAGGTGTCACTGTGGAGGTGACAGGGACAGGGAGACACCGCTCTGGAGGGTGATAAGGACACGAAGGGGTCGCTGTGGAGGTGACAGGGACGTGGAGGGGTCGCTGTGGAGGTGACAGGGACAGGGAGGTGTCAATATGGAGGTGACAGGGACACGGAGGTGTCACTGTGGAGGTGACAGGGACAGGGAGGTGACACCCTGGAGGTGACAGGGACACGGAGGTGTCACCGTGGAGGTGACAGGGACAGGGAGGTGTCACTTTGGAGGTGACAGGGACAGGGAGGTGACACCCTGGAGGTGACAGGGACAGGGAGGTGTCGCTGTGGAGGTGACAGGGACAGGGAGGTGACACCCTGGAGGTGACAGGGACACGGAGGTGTCACCGTGGAGGTGACAGGGACATGGAAGTGTCACTTTGGAGGTGACAGGGACAGGAGGTGACACCCTGGAGGTGACAGGGACACGGAGGTGTCGCTGTGGAGGTGTTGGGGACAGGGAGGTGTCGCTGTGGAGGTGACAGGGACATGGAGATGTCACTTTGGAGGTGACAAGGATACGGAGGTGTCACTGTGGAGGTGTTGGGGACATGGAGGTGACACCCTGGAGGTGACAGGGACATGGAGGGGTTGCTGTGGAGGTGACAGGGACACAGAGGGGTTGCTATGGAGGTGACAGGGACACAGAGGTGACACCCTGGAGGTGACAGGGACACGGAGGGGTCGCTGTGGAGGTGACAGGGGCATGGAGGTGACAGGGACGTGGAGATGTCACTGTGGAGGTGACGGACATGGAGGTGAAACCCTGGAGGTGACAGGGGCATGGAGGTGTCAATATGGAGGTGACAGGGACGTGGAGGTGACACCCTGGAGGTGACAGGGACATGGAGGTGTTGATATGGAGGTGACAGGGACATGGAGGGGTCACTGTGGAGGTGACAGGGACATGGAGACACCGCTCTGGAGGTGACAAGGATACGGAGGGGTCGCTGTGGAGGTGACAGGGACACGGAGGTGTCACCGTGGAGGTGACAGGGACATCAAGGTGTCACCCTGGAGGTGACAGGGACATGGAGGGGTCGCTGTGGAGGTGACAGGGGCATGGAGGTGTCACC